>NC_135787.1:120415000-120715000 GCF_051106095.1 Pogona vitticeps
CTCATTTACTATTTCTTCTATACTGGCATCTACAGAAATGTTTGTTTTATGTTACATTTCTCTTTAGACTTATTTTTCTCTCATTTGTGATTTTGAAGACATTGCATTCCCAGCTACTCTGCACAATACCAGCCAGAACTTAGAAAACGTACAGTGGTGCCTCGCAAGACGAATGCCTCGCCAGATGAAAAACCCGCAAAATGAATGCTTTTCGCAATCGAGTTGGGGACTCGCAAGACAGCTTCTTCTATGGCCGTGCTTCACAAGACAATTTTTTTCGCAAGACTGATGCCTCGCAAGATGAAAATAATTCATTCGTCTTGCGAGGTTTCCCATAGGAATGCATTGCAATGCATTCCTATGGGAACCGCTTTTTGCAAGATGAAAATTTTGCAAGACGGCACTACTCACGGAACGAATTACTTTTGTCTTGCGAGGCACCACTGTACTAGTTTTCGGCCTCCCCACCCCAGATTCATCCAAATAAGATGGTAGCCTATGCTGTGTGTACTTAGCTCTGGGTTCCAAGCTCTGAGCTCAGCTCAACCTTGCGAAATAAAAAAAGTAGTCCCAGCAATTAATCAACTAACACTGATCTTAAGAGAAACCTAACTATAAAATATCTTGCCCCATGAAATTTGAACAGCTTGGTCCTTAACTATGAACTGCTGACGAGGAAACATTTTTCAATTTCAGCAGGTTTTGGCTTGGTCAATAATACTTCAACTGGAATTTTGTTTTTAAATGGCTCTGCCGACCGCTATTGCATTTTGCTTTGTAGTGTGGTTTTATAATGCTGTTTTGATTTGGATTATAATGATGTGTATAATTTAAAGGGTGCAGGTTAGGAATTCTAAATTAAATGCCTAAATAAATGTCTGTAAAAATTTCAACCACATGGGGGTCTCTTGGTGAGGGAGATGAGTTCCAACATTTCTGATCATTTTTGCCCTTCAATGATTTATGGCAGGGAAGAGGATACTCAGTCTAGTTAATGGAGGCTCTTGCCACCCTCTATATTTTTTGGCATATCAGTAGTGCTCCTGAAAGAATTTATTTGCCATTCCTGCTCAATTTGATAAAAAAAAAAAGATATGCCCTTTGAAAAGAATTTCAAAGGAGAACAAATGTCAGAGAAATTCTCATAGATAAGATTCACTTCCACAGGGCATTTTCAGAGCAGGAAGTGAGGGCAGCTGGGAAGCTGCAGAGAGACGAATACAGATGCGGAATACAACAATAAGCTGAAAAATATCACCAAACAGAAATTCTAAAGCACAGCAAAATAAAAACATGTTTCAGGGGAGATTAACATTTTTTGAAAATTGCAGATTGGGTCATGGCAGCATTTCCCAAGAGCTGTATGTAGCACTTCCTTTTCTCATACCTGCTACAGACTTACAAGAGACATATTATAAGATTTGCATCAGATGCAAAATATACCTATAGTGGCATCTCCTAAATGTAGAATTGGGAAAATCCTGGGGGGAAAATGTTGAACCCTAATGAATGGCAACAAGCAGGGAATCAAAATTTCCCAGGAGACTCAAAAGACTTTTCTGAGAAGCATTCTGAGATTTTTCTTTTTCTTGCTCCACTATAAATAATAGGCCACTTTACAGAACTATTCCTAAAACATTTTCCACCATTTTTTCCGGGTGGCTGGCTTCCCCCTCCTCAAGGTCCTAGAATAACACTTGGTACATGACATTTTAGAGGAAGTAAAAGACTGATAAGGCAGCCAACAGAGCTACCGTTGTTACTACACGTAGTAGCAGTGAAATAAAAAACAAATCCATCATTGCTTTGGAGTGGGAGAACAATTTCATGTTAATGACGAGCCCCAGCTCTGAGAACCTGTAGAATAATTTCTCCCTCCATTGGAAAAAATTGTGAAGTGGATTGAAAAACCAAATGTGCAAAGCTGCATTTTTTAGTCTGTGCTGTGCCTCACATTAGCTGAATTAGTACTCACAGCCGCACCTCAACTTGGTCCTTGTCTGGATAAGAGAACATATACCAGGCCTAGTTCGCCTTCTCTCCTCCTGGGGATATTGTTATGCAATCTGGGTCTATCTTTATGTGGCATTTGTCTGTTAACTGAATCTTTTCATTTAAAAAACCAAAAAAGACATGGAAACAGCAATAATTGAAGCCAGGGAGTTACAGGGAGCCATCAGAATTATTCTGTACTAATTATTTGTCCACCTGCAGCTCGGAGAGCACATGAAAAATAGAAGCGAGAGAAAAATGTTATAAAGTGTGGCAGTGACACCACCATACCAAGAAAAGAGAAACTAAAGGGAGGCAGGAAGAAAGAAATTCTAAGCTAACAATTCAAAGCCCATATAAAAACACAGACACGCATCTGCATCCACACATACACAGTCTGAGAAGTGCAAATGACTAAGATAAAAAGAAAGATAAAAGAAAACAACTCAAAAGTGCAAGGCCCACACCAGCATCATACCTCTTACCTCAGGAAAGCCAAATGCTATAGTAAGCAGCTGCAAGAGCAAATAGGCAGCCTGTTGATCTCACTTAAAGACCTGGCACAATAAGAGGATTGTGAAAGAGAGGTCCTTGGTTTTCATTAGAGAGTAAAACTGTCAGTCTCTTCTGTTGGCACCAGCTCACTATCTTCCATATAAGGTACTGATACTTTCCATTCTCCCTTTCTTGCTTTTAATTGCATCACATTTAATTTTTTAAAAAACTGATTAAATGCTAGAATTAAAACAAAGGATCCATTGTGGGTGCTGTATGCCCTGTGAATGCTACTGGATTTTTTGTGAACATTCACAGATAGTTCTGACCCAATCAGTGTCTCAGCAATGTGCTGAATGCGGTACACAACCCTATTTAATAACCTATTTCTACCTGACCACATCCAGTTTTTGACTGCACTCTTCTTGAAATAGAATGTGGAAAGCTGCTGCTATATGAAGAGCTGCTCCTGCTAAACTAGTGTCTGTAGGTACACAACTACACAAAACTGTGAACTGAACTGAAATAGAAATCACTCTTTGCGCAACAGCTGAACAGATCCCACTCTTTGAATTTAATTGGTATTGTTACTTTGCCTTTCGTGCTCTTTCTGCATCTTGGAAAGTTTCCTTCATGGACTACTCTTCTCAGAATCCCTCAGGATAAAGCGAGTGGGAGAGTACAACTTTTGGAAGTTATAGCGACTCTACTGTGCAGTAACTTTCCTGAGCTCTATTGTGATCCAACTTGTAAGGCAGTGGTCCCAGTCAGATATGAAAGAAACACACAACACACAATGCACTGGGGCCACAACCTTATTGGTAGCAGCTATCAATAGCCCCAAGGCTAGCATAGAAGATGAATCTGCACCAACTGACCCACTTGCTGACATTAACTATGGTAACTGGACCCAGGTGAGTGTTTGCCACTGTGTGGTCCCCTCTGGCACCTGTAGAGTGGAGAGTTTGGGGTTTCCTCAGCCAAACATTGCAATGGTTCTCCATCCCATCACTTGAATGGGAAGCTCAAGCACCTGCCTAATCTTACTACCTATCTGACTTGATCTGTCCGTATGCTTCAAACTATCTTCAACAAATCTGCCACAGAGCAAGCCAGCAACTCTGTTTACTCTCTTATCCCAAAACCACAATTGAAAAAGAGGGAGGGAGAAGATTAGAATCAGAGTGGCTGCTCAAGAGACCATCGCCCTTTTAATCCCAGAGACAGACTTGATTGGTCTGTCCCACCTGATTGGCTGACAGCATCCATCATGGGGAAAACCTGAAAAGCTGTGCTGTCTCCTGGAAAGGAGACACAGTAGCTTGCGGTTACTAAAATGGTGGCTGCAATTCCACCTTTCCCATTGCCGTGCTAGATGACAAGTACAACCCCATGGTAAATTGAGGGCTGTAATTTCATATAGCTCATTCTCCATATTTCTTTCTCTTTTCCAGCTTTCCCTTAGTGTTGTGTAGCACACATGACATATCCGTTGGTAAGCTGTCATAGACTAGGCATCAGTAATCCATTTATGTGATAAATAGAGAGGAAAATATATTCTATAAAAGGCCAAAATGGAAAAAGGCAAAACTTTGTTCCCTTTTGTCTAGGGTATTTTTGTTGAAAGCATCCTCAAATCCTTTCCTTGAGAGGATATTAAGGAACCAAGTACGGGCAGGTATCTGAGGGAGATGACCTAAGATGTGTGTACTTAAATCAAATAAGACAAGATTGCTGGATTTCTTATAGAAATCTCAAAGGATAAGGAGCTGTTGGTGACTGTGAGAAGTAATGTATTTGAGGAAATGGAAAGGAGATGGATTTGCCCGTAACAGCATTCTGCTAGATAGGTTACTGGCATGAAGGGGAGGACAGGAAAGCCTTAGTTCTTCTCTGGCTTGTGGCAGAACTGTACAGTAAAGGTGCCTAGTCACCCTCATGTGTGTTTGGAATCCTGCGCATGAATGAATAAATCCCACTGAAATCAGTGGATCTCTGCTGTGTCTAACTATGGGTTAGAACATATCCTTTGTTATCAATTAAGCATGTTTTGCTGGCTGAGGTACAACACAAGATGGCCCCTCTCCTAAATCCATATTAAAAAAAAACCTGAATGGACTGACTGTTGGATCCTCTTTCAATGTGAGTGAGGGAACAGCATCCTTCAACTTGTCTGAAGGCAACAGCCTAGTGTAGGGGACATCGGACAGTTCTCTTGACACACCGCTGTCTTCCCCCTGCTGCCAGCCACCACCTGAGATAACTGCTTCACTCTGCTTATTGGTAGGGCCAGGTTTGTCTAGGAAAAGTTTATGTACGGTTTCTGGCAGGTAGCCTTCCATGCAGGGTCTCTTATTCCAGAGCTAGGTCTGCTCAGTTTGGGTAGTAATCGTGAACCTTCATAAAAAAAAGCTGTTTCAAATGTGATAATGAAATGATCCCTCCTACCTTCAGACACTGTGTGGCTCTTTTTAGCCCTGCCATTCTGATTTTAATCATTCCCCCAGGATATGTAGGTGAAGTGTCTGGCTTTTAATAAAGAAGCATTAAAAGTCTATTGCTCTCTGGAGATCTGTGATCTAAACGGCAGAATTCACAATTGATGCAGCAAAGAAGGAATCTGTTTGGAAGGAAGATGAGTTTATCTTTTATCCTCTTGTCCTCCTGTCTTCTGAATAACAAACATCTAAAGAATGTGGGTAAACAGGACAAGATCCTCTGATGATAATATTTGTAGTAAGGGTTTTATTACAGCAGATCACCAAGTTCAGTTCTTTTATTATACCCTATCTTCACGTTCAGTATGAAAAGCATACTTGAAATCCTGACTCACTGGGTAGTACTTGGTTTCCACATTTTGTGAAATATTCACAGTGTCAGGTGGCAGTGACTGATCTGTGCTAAGCAATAAACAGGATAGATTCAAGACCCATTTTAAATGTATACTAAAGCAGGTACTAAACAGGAACCCAACAGCTGAGACACGCTACAGAAAACAGACTGGGAAAGATTGGGGGGGTGGAAAGGTGTGTGTCTGATCACACCACAAAGGGTTGCTTTGCAGGGAGTGATTTCCTTCAATCTGTTGGGGAATTGCTCCAGCCAACCATTATAAGCAGTAGCTCCATAGCTACTGGGCATGGGAGAGGGTGGGGTTGAAGCACAATTCTCCATATGTTGGTGACTGCAGGGAAATAGATCTCACCAGACTGCTCTGGAATGCAGTCTGTTTCCCCATGTGACCATTCCTCTGCACTATGCCTATGTGATCCTACCTGCATAGAAGCCCCTGACGGGCCAGAAAAGTTTGGGTAGAGCCATTCCCAGCTGGATGGGTGGGCTGGTTCATTCCAGCAAAGATGTCATCTGATTGTCATCTTTTGGAGCAAACCAGCAAATCCCTGCAGTTGACCAGTGGGCTAAACATCCATGACAATTGTGAACAGAGTATCCTAGCCCAACTGGAATTGATATATGGTAGTATCAATTATTCAACATAAAAAAACTAAGATCATGGCTCCTGGCAAATAGATGGGGAAGATATGGAGGCAGTGACAGAATTTAACTTCTTGGGCTCCATGATCACGGCAGATGGTGACAGCAGCCATTAAATTAAAAGATGCCAGCTTCTTGGGAGGAAAGCGATGACAAACCTTGACAGCATCTTAAAAAGCAGAGATCTCACCTTGCCAACAAAAGTCTGAATAGTCAAAGCTATGGTTTTTCCAGTACTGATGTATGGAAGTGAGAGCTAGACCATAAAGAAGGCTGACCGCCAAAGAATTGATGCCTTTGAATTGTGGTGCTGGATGAGGCTCTTGAGAGCCCGCTGGACTGCAAGGAGAACAAACCTATCCATTCTGAAGGAAATCAACCCTGAGTGCTCACTGGAAGTGCAGATCCTGAAGCTGAGATTCCAATACTTTGTCCATCTCAGGGGAAGAGAAGACTCCCTGGAAAAGCCCCTGATGTTAGAAAAGTGTGTAGGAAAGAGGAGAAGGGGACGACGGAGGATGAAATGGTTGGACAATGTCACAGAAGCTATCAAAATGAATTTGACCCAACTCTGGGAGGCAGTGGAAGACAGGAGGGCCTGGCATGCTCTGGTCCATGGGGTCACAAAGAGTCGGACACAACGACTAAACAACAAAAGTATCAATTATGCAAATTGGCTGTAAAGCATTATCTCAAGGAATACTTGTGTGTTTGAAAAAAATTGCTGACTTCTCATCAAAAAGCCACCATGCACAACTATTCCAAGGAAGAGGCCTGTGGCCCAGAAGGTTTTGGCAGCAACTTTGATATTTCTGGTTCTTTGGTCAAATTCCCTGCTATTGAAATAAAGCATAGTGCATCTTATCAGAAACAGGAGCAGGAGTTGGGACATTTTTCTGAGCCAGTTCAGGCTTTCATCTCAGTTATGCTTTAGCTTAGGAGTGGCTGACTAACTTTCAGAGCTTGGGGGGCACCAACCTCAAATCACCCAGAATTATTTGCTCCTACTACCGCCATTGGTAAAAACTTGTTATCACAAAAATGCTAACAATTCTGCTGAGAAGCCTTAAGCCCACTGCCTGTGCCTCTGCTTCACAGCAGAAATGCCAGAACCCTTACTATATGCTCTGGCTGCTGTTGTTCTGGAGGTGGCAGTGGGGACGCAGGGAGAATGCACAAAGGGCATGGAAGGCTGCATGCAGCCCATATGTACACATGCCCCCCACTTTCCTTTAGATCAACATGAGCCAGTCACAGGGAGCTTCCATGCTGTCCCTTTCCCTCAACAACGTCTTTGTGTGTGAGAGGAAGAGTAGAGAAATCTTCCACAGAATGAACTATAGAACCACACCATGTAGAAACCTGGGAAGCTGTTCTTTTTTCTCAGTAAAAATTATTTAGTGGACTAGAAGCAAGGGCAGCCAGGTTGGCCATAAGCAGAGATGCTTGCTCTTTCTTAGTTTAATGCCCTTACTGAACAGATAAAGAAAGTACATTTTTGTGCCTTTTTGTTTGGCCTGATAAACATATGGCATGGATAGAGGTTTTGAAATGTAACAAACCAAGATATTAAGCCAGAGTTTGGGCAATTACTTATTCCATGCCTTTGCATTCATGAGGTTCAACAGCGTACGTAACTGGTCCTTAGTTTAATGCCCTTACTGAACAGATAAAGAAAGTACATTTTTGTGCCTTTTTGTTTGGCCTGATAAACATATGGCATGGATAGAGGTTTTGAAATGTAACAAACCAAGATATTAAGCCAGATCTGTGATCTAAACGGCAGAATTCACAATTGATGCAGCAAAGAAGGAATCTGTTTGGAAGGAAGATGAGTTTATCTTTTATCCTCTTGTCCTCCTGTCTTCTGAATAACAAACATCTAAAGAATGTGGGTAAACAGGACAAGATCCTCTGATGATAATATTTGTAGTAAGGGTTTTATTACAGCAGATCACCAAGTTCAGTTCTTTTATTATACCCTATCTTCACGTTCAGTATGAAAAGCATACTTGAAATCCTGACTCACTGGGTAGTACTTGGTTTCCACATTTTGTGAAATATTCACAGTGTCAGGTGGCAGTGACTGATCTGTGCTAAGCAATAAACAGGATAGATTCAAGACCCATTTTAAATGTATACTAAAGCAGGTACTAAACAGGAACCCAACAGCTGAGACACGCTACAGAAAACAGACTGGGAAAGATTGGGGGGGTGGAAAGGTGTGTGTCTGATCACACCACAAAGGGTTGCTTTGCAGGGAGTGATTTCCTTCAATCTGTTGGGGAATTGCTCCAGCCAACCATTATAAGCA
Organism: Pogona vitticeps; assembly: GCF_051106095.1. NCBI lineage: Eukaryota > Metazoa > Chordata > Lepidosauria > Squamata > Agamidae > Pogona > Pogona vitticeps. The sequence goes on from NC_135787.1 coordinate 120,423,297, forward strand.
GTAGCTCCATAGCTACTGGGCATGGGAGAGGGTGGGGTTGAAGCACAATTCTCCATATGTTGGTGACTGCAGGGAAATAGATCTCACCAGACTGCTCTGGAATGCAGTCTGTTTCCCCATGTGACCATTCCTCTGCACTATGCCTATGTGATCCTACCTGCATAGAAGCCCCTGACGGGCCAGAAAAGTTTGGGTAGAGCCATTCCCAGCTGGATGGGTGGGCTGGTTCATTCCAGCAAAGATGTCATCTGATTGTCATCTTTTGGAGCAAACCAGCAAATCCCTGCAGTTGACCAGTGGGCTAAACATCCATGACAATTGTGAACAGAGTATCCTAGCCCAACTGGAATTGATATATGGTAGTATCAATTATTCAACATAAAAAAACTAAGATCATGGCTCCTGGCAAATAGATGGGGAAGATATGGAGGCAGTGACAGAATTTAACTTCTTGGGCTCCATGATCACGGCAGATGGTGACAGCAGCCATTAAATTAAAAGATGCCAGCTTCTTGGGAGGAAAGCGATGACAAACCTTGACAGCATCTTAAAAAGCAGAGATCTCACCTTGCCAACAAAAGTCTGAATAGTCAAAGCTATGGTTTTTCCAGTACTGATGTATGGAAGCGAGAGCTAGACCATAAAGAAGGCTGACCGCCAAAGAATTGATGCCTTTGAATTGTGGTGCTGGATGAGGCTCTTGAGAGCCCGCTGGACTGCAAGGAGAACAAACCTATCCATTCTGAAGGAAATCAACCCTGAGTGCTCACTGGAAGTGCAGATCCTGAAGCTGAGATTCCAATACTTTGTCCATCTCAGGGGAAGAGAAGACTCCCTGGAAAAGCCCCTGATGTTAGAAAAGTGTGTAGGAAAGAGGAGAAGGGGACGACGGAGGATGAAATGGTTGGACAATGTCACAGAAGCTATCAAAATGAATTTGACCCAACTCTGGGAGGCAGTGGAAGACAGGAGGGCCTGGCATGCTCTGGTCCATGGGGTCACAAAGAGTCGGACACAACGACTAAACAACAAAAGTATCAATTATGCAAATTGGCTGTAAAGCATTATCTCAAGGAATACTTGTGTGTTTGAAAAAAATTGCTGACTTCTCATCAAAAAGCCACCATGCACAACTATTCCAAGGAAGAGGCCTGTGGCCCAGAAGGTTTTGGCAGCAACTTTGATATTTCTGGTTCTTTGGTCAAATTCCCTGCTATTGAAATAAAGCATAGTGCATCTTATCAGAAACAGGAGCAGGAGTTGGGACATTTTTCTGAGCCAGTTCAGGCTTTCATCTCAGTTATGCTTTAGCTTAGGAGTGGCTGACTAACTTTCAGAGCTTGGGGGGCACCAACCTCAAATCACCCAGAATTATTTGCTCCTACTACCGCCATTGGTAAAAACTTGTTATCACAAAAATGCTAACAATTCTGCTGAGAAGCCTTAAGCCCACTGCCTGTGCCTCTGCTTCACAGCAGAAATGCCAGAACCCTTACTATATGCTCTGGCTGCTGTTGTTCTGGAGGTGGCAGTGGGGACGCAGGGAGAATGCACAAAGGGCATGGAAGGCTGCATGCAGCCCATATGTACACATGCCCCCCACTTTCCTTTAGATCAACATGAGCCAGTCACAGGGAGCTTCCATGCTGTCCCTTTCCCTCAACAACGTCTTTGTGTGTGAGAGGAAGAGTAGAGAAATCTTCCACAGAATGAACTATAGAACCACACCATGTAGAAACCTGGGAAGCTGTTCTTTTTTCTCAGTAAAAATTATTTAGTGGACTAGAAGCAAGGGCAGCCAGGTTGGCCATAAGCAGAGATGCTTGCTCTTTCTTAGTTTAATGCCCTTACTGAACAGATAAAGAAAGTACATTTTTGTGCCTTTTTGTTTGGCCTGATAAACATATGGCATGGATAGAGGTTTTGAAATGTAACAAACCAAGATATTAAGCCAGAGTTTGGGCAATTACTTATTCCAGGCCTTTGCATTCATGAGGTTCAACAGCGTACGTAACTGGTCCTTATGTAACTGCAAAAAAGGTAGGTGGCGAATAATAATTTATCTGCCTTCCGGGGGCATTTATGGTGATGTGCCAGTAAATCCTGCTAGGACAAATAGCTTGGGGGGGGGGGAAGGTGCATGGCTACCTGTACACCCCTGGACATTTAATGTGGGTGGCTGTGATGGGATTTGTTATCCAAATAGCTGGAAAGCCCCCAGCAAGGAAGTACTGCCCTTAAGCTTTCCATGGTCAGTATAAAGTGCCTAGGACTTCACTACACAGCTTCTGAATCACATTTTTAATCCATAGATGGCAGCATCATATTGCAGAAACATGGAGTAGAACAGAAAATCAGGTAAGCATCAACCCCCTCCACCAGGTTCTCTATTTCATGGGTGGTTGTGCAATTTGTCTCGCAACCTGTGAGAGAACAGGCATATGATGGAGAGACTCCTGGACCCATGGGGCTCCATTAAGCTCTCCACCATCTGAAGATTATTCTTCCATTGCATGTTTCTGCAAGAGGTTATTGGATTAGGCTTTTGCAATACTTTCCAACACAGAGACCCTGGATAAAGCTTTCAGTAAATGTGGACTTGTACGAAAGGGTTCCCAGTGCACTCTCCTTGTCACATTCAGCTCCAAGACTTTTGGGAAAGGTGGACCTGTCAAACTGCTTCTGCTACTGCCTGGAAGAGGCCGTCTTAGTAAAAGCAGAGTGGCATAAAAATAGAAGCCAACACATTCCCGTTCTTACGCAGTTCCTGGAAATCCTGTAATTCCCTAGAGCAGTTGTTGAGTTATTAAATCCAATGACAAGGACAGGGCCCCTCCTGTTAGATGAGCCAAACCTATGAATGTTATGCTGGGTATGTTTGGATACATACAACGAGAGGTGGACGAATACCAGAGTTTGCTTGGCTTGGTTTTGTCAAGCTATTTAAGTACATCTATTACCTTATCACCTCTTCATGGATTGCTGCCTTGTTGTGGTGAAGGGGCTTGAGTAATTGAGAGAAGCTACGGGCTATGCTGTGCAGGGACACCCAAGATGGACAGGACATAGTGGAAAGTTCTGACTAAATGCAATCCAACTGGAATAGGAATGGGCAAAGCCACTCCAGTATCTTTGCCAAGAATACCCCATGAACAGAAACAAACGGCTAAAAGATATGACACTGGAAGATGGGCCCTCAGGTCAGAAGGCATCCAACATGTTACTGAGGAAGAGCAGTGGACAAGTTCAAGTAACTCCAGAGCTAATGGTTGGGCCAAAGCCGAAAGGACGCTAAGGTGTGGACGCACCTGGAAGTGAAAGGAAAGTCCGAGGCGGCAAAGAAAAATACTGCATAGGAACCTGGAATGTAAGATCTGTGAACCTTGGTAAGCTGGATGTGGTCAAATAGGAGATGGTAAGAATAAACATTGACATCCTGGGCATCAATAAACTAAAATGGATGGGAATGGGTGAATTCAGATGATTATCATATCTACTATGTTGGGCAAGAAGCCTGTAGAAGGAATGGAGTAGCCCTCATAGTCAACAGAAGAGTGGGAAAAGCTGTCATGGGATATAATCTCAAAAATGATAGAATGATTTCAATATGAATCCAAGGCAGTCCTTTCAACATCACAATAATCCAAGTTTATGCAACAACCTCTAATGCTGAGGAGACTGAAATTGACCAATTTTATGAAGACTTACAATACCTTCTAGAACTGAAACAAAGAAAGATGTTCTTCTCATTATAGGGGACTGAAAGCTAAAGTAGGGAGTCAAGAGATAAAAATAACAACAGATAAGTTTGGCCTTGGATTTCAAAAGGAAGCAGGACAAAGGCTAATAGAGTTTTATCAGGAGAACAAGCTGGTCATCACAAACATTCTTTTCCAACAACACAAGAGGCAACTCTACACATGGACATCACCAGACAAGCAATATCTAAATCAGATTGATTATATTCTCTGCAGCCAAAGATGGAGAAGCTCTATACAGTCAGCAAAAACAAGACCTGGAGCTGACTGCGGCTCTGATCTTATAGCAAAATTAAAGCTTAAACTGAAGAGAGTAGGAAAAACCACTGTGTCTAGTCAGGTACAATCTAAGCCAAATCCCTTTTGAATGCACAGTGGAAGTGAATAACAGATTTAAGGAACTAGATTGAGTGGACAGAGTGCCTGAAGAACTATGGATGGAGGCATGCAACATTGTGCAGGAGACAGCAACAAAAATCATCCCAAAGAAAAGGAAATGCAAGAAAGCAAAGTGGTTGTAATACGACACCTTACAAATAGCAGAGAAGAGAAGGAAAACAAAATGCAAGGGAGATAAGGAAAGTTACAGAAAATTGAATGCAGACTTCCAAAGAATAGCAAGGAGAGACAAGAGGGCCTTCTTAAATGAACAATGCAAAGAAATAGAGGAACATAATAGAAAGGGAAAAACCAGAGATTTGTTCTGGAAAATTGGAGATATTAAAGGAAACTTTTGTGCAAAGATGGACATGACAAGGCAAAAAAGGTAGGGACCTTACAGAAGCAGAAGACATCAAGAAGAGGTGGCAAGAATACACAGAGGAATTACAGCAGAAAGAATTGGATATCCTGGACAACCCAGAAAATGTGGTTGCTGACCTTGAGCCAGACATCCTGGAGAGTGAAGTCAAGTGGGCCTTAGAAAGCTTGGCTAACAACAAAGACAGCGGAGGTGATGGCATTCCAGTTGAACTATTTAAAATCTTATAAGATGATGCTGTTAAGGTGCTACATTCAATATGCCAGCCAGTTTGGAAAGCTCAACAGTGGCCAGAGGACTGGAAAAGATCAGTCTACATCCCAATCCCAATGAAGGGCAGTGCCAAAGAATGCTCCCACTACCTTACAATTGCACTCATTTCACACAGTAGTAAGGTTATGCTCAAAATCCTACAAGGCAGACTTCAGCAGTATGTGGACCGAGAACTCCCAGAAGTACAAGCTGGATTTTGAAGGGGCAGAGGAACTAGAGACCAAATTGCTAACATGCTCTGGATTATGGAGAAAGCCAGAGAGTTCCAGAAAAACATCTACTTCTGCTTCATTGACTATGCAAAAGCCTTTGACTGTGTGGACCACAGCAAATTATGGCAAGTCCTTAAGTAAATGGGAGTGCCTGACCACCTTATCTACCTCCTAAGAAATCTATATGTGGGACAGGAAGCAACAGTTAGAACTGGATATGGAACAACTGATTGGTTCAAAATTGGGAAAGGAGTACGACAAGGCTGTATATTGTCCCCGGGCTTATTTAACATATATATGCAGAATACATCATGCGAAAGGCCAGACTGGAGGAATCCCAAGACGGATTTAAGATTGCCGGAAGAAATATTAACAATGTCTGATATGCAGATGATACCACTCTGATGGCAGAAAGTGAGGAGGAAGTAAAGAACCTAGTAATGAGAGTGAAAGAGGAGAGTGCAAAAAAAAAAAAAAAAGGTCTGAAGCTCAACATAAAATAAAACTAAGTTCATGGCCACTGGTCCCATCACCTCCTGGCAAATAGAAGGGGAAGATATGGAGGCAGTGACAGATTTTGCTTTCTTGGGCTCCATGATCACTGCAGATGGTGACAGCAGCCCCAAAATTAAAAGACGCCTGCTTCTTGGGAGCAAAGTGATGACAAACCTAGGCAGCATCTTAAAAAGCAGAGACATCACCTATCCATTCTGAAGGAAATCAATCCTGAGTGCTCACTGGAAGGACAGATCCTGAAGCTGAGGCTCCAATACTTTGGCCATTTCATGAGAAGAGAAGACTCCCTGGAAAAGCCCCTGATGTTAGAAAAGTGTGTAGGAAAGAGGAGAAGGGGACGACGGAGGATGAGATGGTTGGACAATGTCACAGGAGCTATCAACATGAATTTGACCCAACTCTGGGAGGCAGTGGAAGACAGGAGGGCCTGGCGTGCTCTGGTCCATGGGATCATAAAGAGTCGGACACGACTAAATGACTAAATAAGAAAACAACAAAATTACCTTATCAAAGATATGACTGGCAAACAGCTGCTGAAAGAGGCTAAGTATCCGCCTCTGCTCCAACTGCCTATGTGCACATATCCATTATTGACAAAGCAAAGCCCTTTATCTCAAGCCACAGATCTAGGATTAACTAGGGATATGCTCTACACAGGTCAGACTGTGTGCAACATAGGTCCTCAGAATACACTGGAATATTTTTGGAAGCAGCAAATGATAAAAAAAAATATATAGTCACAGTGTCTGGAAATCCTTCTATTCCCTAGAAGTGTGTTACAAGTAACAGTGTGAGAAATTACTTTTTTTCTGAGAGGAGCTTCAACCAAGGCACATTTCAAAAGTAAGAAAACAGACAAGAAGCAAGTTACTTTGGTGCTGCAATGAGTAATTGTGTCTTGTTACTATTTGAGGATGTATTAAGGGACAGGTATTTTTAGTTTGCTGCCAAAAGACGTTTGAGGAAGTTTGTATTAAAACAGGTTAAAAAAAGGGAAGAGATTTATTAGAAACCCAAGACCTGATCTGTAAGAGATGACACCCCCCATGAAACATCAATATATCGTTTGATTGTGAAGCCCTTTTACCTGAACATTTTAAAAATGCATTGCAAACCCTTTTAGCTGAGCTGTGGTTTGGTGGGAAAAATAATGCTGAGGTTTTTTTAAGAAAAAACCTCTCAGACATAATTACTCAGAGAAACAAGTCCCTCTGAACACAGTAGGTGTGTAAGCAATGATTGTGAGCTCATTTTATCTAGATAGCTTTTGTTTTGCAGTGGTTATCTCACAGCCCAAGAAATGGAAGAGATTAGAAATTTAAATCAGTAAATAAGGGAACCCTTTTTTCGAAAATGAGACAGGGGAACTGGACAGGGAGGGAATAGGGAGAAAATTATTTACAGGGAAGCTGACATTGAAGACAGGTTAAGTGGCTCAGCAACTGAAAGATGCTGCTCGCTGTTCTGCTAGAAACTAGAGATCTCATCAGCCGAGCAACTTGAATATGTCGCCAGCAATCCGTCCTTAAAAATTCATTTCTGAAAACCCGAGAGCAACATGCAAATTATTTTTTGGGATGCAATGGAAAAACAAAGGCTTGGTAGTCACAAATGTGTAACTGATAGATCACGGAGGCAGGATAAGCCGCAATGCCTCAATTTTAGACAAATTGAAGCCCAGCGAGTGTAGGTGGATGTGTCATTGTTTGGGGAAGCCAATTCTAAGCCAGGACGAAGGAATAAAAGAGATCTTGTCACCTATTCAGAAGTGGAAGGCAGCAAAAACAAGTGAGCTTGATTTGTCGAAGAATGAAACAAAAGGAGAGGTGCTGTTGCTGTTCTTACTGGAGGATAAAAACTGTACATCCTCCTGTAATCTATACTGCCTTGTTTTAAAATATTGAAAATAGTTGACCTCCAAAGGGATTTTGCAAAATTCGTAGAGCATTACTCTACTCTGCCGATGCAGGAAGAGGGCAGTCTGTCTTTGGAAGTCTGTCACAGATAAATGACTCGGGCCTCAAATATGAGCAAAAATGCTATTTTCAAAACTTCCCAGTACCAGGGTCATTTTCAAATAACTTTGTGAAACTATTTTTTCCTTACATTTATTTAGATTTCTCTAATCCTGCTTTGTCATTGGATCGATGGTGGATAAAAATGCGAACAAAGTAATCCGATATTTTCTCAGACAAAAATCCCATTCGGTTCAGAGAAGCTTACTTCCTGGCAGCGAAGGGGGGGGGGGTATAACATGTACTTCTAAACAGAGGGTTCCTCTCATGAGCCACTGGAAAGTACAAACAGTGTTCCCATCTTAACTGGTTTTGCTGGAAAAGAAAAACACTGGAATAAATGGCTGACAAACAAAGCAGGATTATGAGTGGAAAATGTCATGTGGAGCCCCTATAAAATGCAGAGCATAACACAGGATAATGAGACGATAAAAACCTTGCCTACCACAGTTCTATGATTGTACCCTCAAAGCGTGATTCAGTAAGACCTACGTAAAAAACAGTATAGGGAGGGTATTTTTAGAAAGTACAACGCATTGCATAGTATTGAAATATAAAGTGCAATATTACCATCTTGAGATTCCCCCAGAATACAGGAAGGATAAACAACTTCTGAGGTCTACCTGGAAAAGTCTAAAAAGGGCCACTATAAGTGAGAAATGACTTGACCGCACATGATCATCATTATTATATCCATCTTGAATATGAGCTAGCCAAAGATTTTTATACTGGACATAAGAGACTCTGTCTTCAGCACACTGGCTCCCTTTTTAAAGAAGCATGTTGCCAATCCTCATGAAATTGGAGAGAAAGAGAAGAAAGTGGCTAAATCCTTTTTAACTTTCCTGTGCAGAATTTTGGTTGCCTTAATGATGTGTTGTTGCTTTTAACACAGCTTTTTGTATATTCTCACATATTTTCTGGACTTGTTTTTGGCTATACTGGCTTCTTATACATTTCTAGCCATCATTGTCATCATCACCATCTGGTATGTATGTATGTATGTATGTATGTATGTATGTATGTATGTATGTATGTATGTATGTATGTATGTATGTATGTATGTATGTATGTATGTATGTATGTATGCGTGTGTGTGCGCGCGTGTGCGTGCGTGCGTGCGTGCGTGCGTGTATGTTTTTTTTCTGAACCACCTTGGAAAAGGGATTTAAAGATCATAAGAAACTGAGAAAGAGCGAAAGAGAGGTGGTAATTAGCCTAGGGAAGAGCCAAAAGGCACATGAAAAAGGAAATGCCAGAATGAAAACATGAGTTTTTAATAGGGTTCTGAGTGTCAGATAAAGAAAAGCCCACCTGAATATTTTGAAGATAGACAGTTTTTCTTAAAGGGCCGCAAGAGATAAAGGGCAGAAAGAAGAGATAACACAAGAGTGTGGAAGCATATTTAACATTTAATGACTACATTGGAATATACTAGAGACAAAATAAGAAAGATACAAGGGAGCAAACTTGTGAAGAGATTGAAAAGTTCAGTATTTTGGGTGTAATGCAATGCAGTGGAGGACATAAATGGAAGAAAATGTGCAAAGATTCAACACAATTATAAAGTGTAAAAAAACAAATTAAACAGGAGGAAGACTTTAGAACAGATATGATAATGTGGAGTTCTTCTCTGATCAGGTTTCTCTAAAAAGAACTACAATTCTGGATTCCTTCATGGCCGAGACAGGGCACTGTCTACTAAGCCAGAGATAGTGCATGGGAGGTTTCCATCAGGCACACCAACCTCACCCCTGCCCTTAGGTTGGATCTGCCACCAGAGAGGAATGCTTTTCTCTGCATTGTAGCCTCTACCATCAACCCCTTCAGAATCCTCATCATGGCAGTGTGAGTGCATGTAGATTTTCAGGAAGAGCTGCTGCTGCTAGGGAGGAAAATACTACCTTCTTTCTCAAGGCTGTTAAGCCTTCCTGGAAAAAAATCACTGCTGTGAGCCTTTGTAAAATCTTCATAGCAGCATGGTGGACATTTTCTCAGTGGGACTGCAGCTTGGGGGGGGGGGGAAGAAAGCAATATCACCATCCCAATGATGTGCACACCCTTGAAAAGTCACCCTCTCTGATGCACTGAGGTTATCCAAAGGTTACAGTGGCATCAGAGAAGCTTTTAAAAAGCCTGATTGCTGCAGGAGAAGGATGATGTATCTTAGGGCTGCCAGGTCTCGGGGCATAGGTTGAAATCTCAGGAAACTGCTCTTTCTCTGGCTGTCCTGGCTACCCAGCAAGCCACTCTTAAAAAGACAAGTGAACCATCTGAAGTCAAGCAAAGAATTACATCCAGATGAAAATGGGATATCTGCTCATAGGAGAAGTGAGAAACCTGAAGCTGAAAGTCTCTTGTGCATCTGGAAGTCCTCCATGAAAGCCAGAAGTCTAGAAAACCAGAGTTCAGAATCATATCAAGAACATCCACACAGACAAGGACACTCTGTCTTCTCCAGCTTGCCTTTTTAAAAACCATTATCATAACAAAGAAAGAGACAGAGTTGGCATTTTCCTTTCCTGTGTGTTTAGTTAAGCTTAAGGGTACAACTAAACAATGGGGAAAATCTTCACGGATCTGCTGTGGATTCACACTCAGGAGGCTGGATCTTCCGAAGAGAATCTACTTTAGCCAAACACACAAGAGTCAGCAGAGAGAGGAGGAAAATGTTAAAATCAGCTCTTGTTTGCAGCTTGTTAAGGCAGCTTCTACTGTAGCTGTCCCTATTTGCAGAAGGCATGGCTACAGCAAAGCTACCTTAACTAGATGCAAATAAGTGCTGATTATCAAAATATTCCTTCTCTCTCTTTTTCACCCTGGAACTGTGCAGCTTGCCCAAGGCCATACAGGCTGACTCTGAAAAAGGTGCAGTGGGGAGCTGAACTCCCCACCTCTGGCTCCACAGCCAGATGCCAAAACCACTGAGGTAGCCACCGAGCCGTTTGCTAATATAGTCAGGATTGACTAGGATGCTTGAATAAAGCCATTCAGAAAAGGACATGTTTTGGGGGGCAGACATTGATTTTAAACTGACAAATTTTTAAGAAAACTAAACAAGCAAACCAGTGAAATAGAAGTACTTACTGATGTTAGGTAGGTAGGGAAAAGAGTGAAAGTGTGGCAAATATGGAATTAGAGGAGAGACATTAAATTGAGTGGGTGGAAAAAAAACATGTCTAGCATAAACATGTGGGAAGTGGAGAAAGGATTATGGAATTGGTAAGAAGAGGGGAATCAAGAGAACTTGTAGGGAAGTGAATGAAAGAACACAATGGAAAAAGTATGTACCCTTTCAGAATTTTCTCTTTACTTCTAAATAGCCCAAGACTTACCATTTACAGTATTTCAACAGTACACTATGGGCATGACATTAATAGTCAATAATGGAAGGAAATGGAACCCACAAAATAGTGTGGCATAACAGTAGTGTGCTATTAGCCAGTGTTTTTCTTCCATGCATTCTTGAGAATTGGTTTCCATTATTCTATTTTACAGTAATGGAAAATAGAGCAGAGGCTCACAAAGCTGGTTGGCAAAGTTTTGAGTTCAGAACTCCAGTTTAGTCCTCTAATTAAAAAGATCTTTATTGCAGAATGATAGCAACTGCAGAAGCGCACTATTTCTGACATGCATAGATTTTTAGTATCTTGCAGGGTGGGAGTTAATGCTCCTAAAGTTTTACCAGGGAAATCTCATGTGTTTGAAATTTCTCACCCACGACAGCACTTCTTCATACTTCTACCATCAGGCAAGAGATATAGAAGCATAGCCAGCTGGACAAATAGGCTGAAAAATAGCTTCTATCCATGGGCCGTCAGATTTCTAAATGCCACATAACACCAGACTCACAGTGCCAGTGCAACATGCAATATGTACATACCGGTGGAAATGTGTGCCTAGCCCCGGTATTCCTGGGGTTGGGGATTTGTTTATAAGGCTGGAGATGTATTCTGTGTCTGAATGTACTCTGTGTTTTTTGTGCTTTGTGTGGTTGTACCAACGGGGGCTCATTTAATTTCCCTGCTCACCTGTTGTGCATTGAAAATAAAGGTGGTGGTGGTGGTGGTGGTGGTGGTGGTTGTTGTTGTTATTGTTATTGTTATTGTTATTATTAAGAGATGGCTAGCTTTTATTCTAGTTTTTAGCTTAATCTGGACCTGTGATTATGATGCAGGAGAATTTACTCCTTGGTAATTTGGAACTTTAAACCGGTTCATTTTGTTGGGAAAACATCTTAACGAGTACACATGAGGCTGAAGAATGCCTGGGTCTGCTACAGAGAAGAGAACGCCATGAATGGCTGCAATGAGTATGTCTGACTTGTCTGACATCATCACTCTCTAGAGACAGATGAATTTTGTCAAGCTCAGTTTCTCTGATCTTGGTTTTGAGATTGGTTTTATCCCATGCATTTGTCATAAAAATCTGCATGAAAATGTGTACATGTCTTACTTACTTTGTATTCACTTTCCTCCAACAGATTTTTTTTGTAGGCACTTTTGTTTTGTGAAGTGCTCTGCAAAATTCAGAAAAATGTGAATACTGGAAAAGAATTATGTGTTGGTTTGTGTGTTGGTTCAGGAAGTGCACATTGGAGAACTTTGCAGTGAAATGGAAAGCAAAAGAAGGGAAAGAAACATGGATGCCTAACACAGCTGTTTGGGAACATGGATGCCTAAAATGTACATGACATGGTCTGTGCAGTGGCAGAGGGCACATACATTTGGGTTTGTTCCCCTCCAGACAAGCCCAAATATGAAAAACTTTCATAGCTATGCTTCTCTTAGTTCTGCTATGATTATTCCTTGGTCAACATGTAGCTTACAATTCAAACTGAAAACAAAAATGCTTTACTCCATATGATGCGTGCGTGCGTGCGTGCGCACGCACGCGCACGTGACACACAGAGAGAATATGTGGGAAAAGGGAGACATGCCACAGATAAGAAGAGAAATATCCAGGGAAGGGGGCCACATATCATATATTATTATAGTATTTAATTTATTATTAAAACACTGGCCTGGCAGTTTGATATGGCAGAAATTGTGTTTCCTGTGGTTCAAAAACAGTTTGAACCCTTTGGATTCCTGGTTGGCATTTAATGTGCAGATCTTCTCATTGCCACAATGAGCTGTCAGATGCCTCAGAATATTACTAGTAAAGAACCTGACATTTCTTTAAAAATGCAACGTAATGATGCTGGATTTGCATTAGGCTTTAAGGCAGCACCGCATGCTACAGTAACAGAGAAGAGCACCCGTTGTCTCATGGGGTTTCCCATATGGGCACATACAGATGTTCAGCCCTGTGTGCACATGCATATTTTACCTCCACCATCTATGTATTTGTCAAAGAAACACCGGCACAATTCCTGTGCTTGCTGTATTGATGGCAACATGTAGCACTTGCTAAGACTCATTCAAATATCCCAGCAGCCTAGTTAATTAACAGCAACCTGCATGTTACCTCTAGTCTGCAGTCCTTAAAGATGGTATCATTAAGCAGCCTCATTAATACAAAAGTATGTCAGAAGAAGAAAGATGGTTTGGATTGTTACTTCCCGACTTAAAAACCAAGGGAGACCATGCTGTAAATATTTTGTCCTCTTTTTCTTTGTAAGGGAATCTCCTTTGTATTTTCTCCGCTGTTCTGCATCCACTGTTCTTTTTCTGAGGGATGTTGCTATGGAAGCAAAACCAGGGAGGAGGAAATCAAACAGCCAATAGCGTTTCTACAGATGACTGCCTCTCTGGGGCTGAAGAGTGCAGATTAGAACAGTTAATTAAGCCAAGGTAGGGTTTTTGAGCTGTAACAACAAACCAGAGTCAAGTCTCCAGATTGATCCAGTCACTTCTGTTTAATTTTCCGTCTTGAGATCTGAGTTTTCTCAAGCTGAAGTTAGTGAAAGTGAGGGTTTAGCTACTATTGAAATGAATGGGCAGCTGGATCAGGGTTTTTGAAGTTGGTTTAAAAATCATGTGTTCTTTTTGTGTGTGTGCATCCTCTTGGGACAATTTTTATTCTGGTTGTAAGCTGTATATCGGTCAAGGGGGCTGCACAGGCTTTAAAACCACTGAGTTTTTAAGCGGATTGGCACCCCAGTGCTCCAGCTTCTGATTTGCCCAGGTCTCTCATCATTCAAAAAAATTTTTTTCCTTCTGCTGTGGTATTTTTTTGCCCTCTTGTAGGAATTGTTTTATGCTGTTATAAATAGTATTTTTGTTAATTTTATTTATTTTTAATACTCATTTTACTTTTTATATATTTCAAAGTAGCATAGCACTAGATTGATGTTATAGATGGGGGGGGGAAATATAACAGTTTTAACTGCAGGGTACTTTGCAGCCTGAAACCTATGACCCTGGTATACAATACTCTACAACCCCCCCCCCCACAAGTTACTCTGACACACATGAACACACATACCAACGTGATTTTTTTTAAAAATTACAATTTATTTATTTATTTATTTATTTATTTATTTATTTATTTATTTATTTATTTATTTATACATACCCCTCCCATCTGGTCTAAAAGACCACAATTGGAATTGATTCAAAATAAACAACTCTTGAGTGGGTTTTTTTTTAAATCACTTTTTTTCTGATGAAAAAAATGTGTACTTACCTGTATGTCGCGCAGGCAGATATTTTAAAATCAGTTTCAACAGGAGTATAATGACATGTAGCTGAGCCATGAGAATTCTACTTTGTTTTTCATTGGCACCCTATTTCTTTTTAAGCAAAATCTGAATTTGAATTTCACTGAGTAATTTAGTTTCGTTAATTATTTAGGAACAACGGGACTTATTTCTAAGCAACAGTTCATCCTAACACAAAATAAGGTGGCTGTATGGGATGAATCGTGCAATTCTACTCAAATGGCGAAGGGCCAAATAAGGTGTGCTGAATCCAAAGCCTGTCCAGGCTAGAGATGTTGGGCTTTCTGTAGGACTACCGTCCTTGCCCAACCTAGCTTTGTGCTGGCATCGTAGCTGTCCTTTAGAGGAGGTTGCATGATGGAGGTGCATACACCTCTTTAAAGCAGGGCACAACCAGATGCAACGAGGCCACTGAAGTCCGAGTCCAATACATTCTTACTAGGGAATAACCTGTTGAACGCAGTGATCCTTCCTGACATGAGATTGTACTGCATATATCTAGCAGCAGCAGGAATAAGGGAAGAACAAGAACACAGGTGATTATTTGGGTTTTCCTCCGGTTTCCTCAGTCTTTTTAGATGTTTTGCACGGCGAGAATGGATGGTGTCTGTGTGAATAGCTGTATTGATTTTGGATTCCAAGTGTTGGAGGTTGATAATCAGATGCTTCCAGAGCAGCTGCAAAGAGGCTGTAAAATCTGTAGGAAGGGCCAGGGTCTGTATCCCTCAATGCTTGCAAATAAATCTTTTTGTATGCAAGGGAATACATGAAGTAAGTCAAAATAGAGTCTTTTCACAATCCAGCCAGGAATCAGTGTGATTAACTGATAAATTTAGTCATTAATTATGCACTCAAAATGGGGGAATTGATTTCGAAGTGGATGCCTGTCTCCTGTGAAACAGACTGCAATATTCAGTGGAGGCAGAAGACACCTAACAGACTAGCACATGTATTTATTGGCATATGCTTTTGTGTATAACAGCCTACTTTACAAGATGTGTGAAGTGTTACACTGAATTACAAGTACAAAATTTTGGAATCCTAGAGGAAGATTGTGCATCTTGCTGCCCCCCACTCCTGGGGCACCAGCAGGGCTAGGGTACCCCAGCAATACCTCCATAAGCTCCAGCTCAGCTTCTTGGCTCAGAACAGCTTTTGTGAGTGGCACAGCATCACTTCCCCCTGCCTCCCTCCTCCACCACCACCATTGGGCCCCCAGTTAACTGGAGTTTCCCCAGAGTCCCTTTTAGGAAATGCTTGTATAGATGAGCAAAAGAAGTCAGGATCTACAGCTCATCTCTGTCCATCCTCTCCCTTGGCGTGCATCATCACTTGCCTCTCCAGGGCTAAGTACATGGCTGGAGCCTCTTATGTCTGCCTCCTGTTGCAAGCAAATGAACCTGCCAAGGGTAGACAATCTTCCAGCCCCTTTCTCTCTTGCATCATTCCACAAGTCCTCTTCTTCAGAGATAAGCAGTGACCTTCTGCCTCTCCAGTCCTGCTCTTTTTATTCTCCTTGACCCTGCCTCCTCCAGCTGTTTCTTCTCAGGCAAGCATGTCTCTTTCAATTACATGGACTCCCTCTCTCCCTCTGGCTTGGTACTGAGGAGACCTGCCCTGATCTTGGCCGCCTAACTCTTGTGTCCTGGGGTCCAGTGGCTTGCTAGGGGTGCATTCATGTGCTCCTTCACCGAGTCAAATAACTATGTAACAATATTCACTTTACTTGAAGAGCTTTAATAAATAACAACAAAAGACGCTGGTTGGCAGGGTGAGGCTACCCTATGGGATGGAGACACCCACAGGCTGGAGGTTCTCCACTGTCACTTCAGCTGATGAAGAGCAGCAAGATCCAACATTGGACCTAAGGTCACACAGGAGACAAGCTCAAAGAAGAATGGCGGCAAGTGTTTCAGCTGCCAGTTGTGCTTAGTGATCTGCCTGCCCACATTCTATAACCCCCACCCTACCCCCAGCACAAGTTCCTGGTTGGCCAATTTTCCCCAGGATTTTGAGCCTATTTATTACCCTTGTGCCACTTCCACAGTCAGCTAGCCCAGCAGCAGTTCTCCACCCTCCCAACGGTTGTCTTTGTTGCCTCTTTGATATCACAAGGATCCACCCTCTTGTCTCAGGTATGGACCCTGAAGCTGAGGGAATGGGATGCTGCTCACCCACTGGGCTTATTAAATGGTGGAGGGGAGAGATCTCACATGATTCAAGTGTACAGTCATGCTAGGCCTCCTAATGTGCCTGGATGCTTTTTTTGGATTTTTTTTCCTTTTCCTAAAAATAATTATTCTGATTACTTTTGAGAAGAAAGAAAATAAAGAGTTAATTACTATAGTAGACCTGTAATGGAAAATGTCTGAGGGAATTTGAATGTATTCGCGAAGGCTTTCACAGCCGGGATCTAATGGTTGTTGTGGGTTTTTCGGGCTCTTTGGCCATGTTCTGAAGGTTGTTCATCTTAACATTTCACCAGTCTCTGTGGCCGGCATCTTCAGAGGACAGCACTCTGTGCTCTGGTGTAGTTGGCTTGGGAGTGCCAATATTTATGGCTGTGAGACAGGCATTTCTCTTTTTCTGGAGATGGGTGATTAGTGTGTCTTGTTGCGGGTGTATTGTTGTGATAAGGAGAAGTTAAGATTGGGACAAGATTGATAACCTCTCTTACAAAAAGATGGAAAAAGAAATAATGAACCACACAGCCAGACAAAAACAGAAATTCAACAAATGCCAAACAAGCCAACAGAAACCTACACTAGACACCACGCTCATCATCATCAACCTATCGGGACGCCAACTCTCCCCAGAAGAAAACTCAGTCTTAAGCAAAGGAGGAAATTTTGCAGTAACACTCAGCAAAATTCCTGTGGAAGACATAATTGCCAAGGTGGAATCAGCATTATATACTCTTCCAGAAGAAAAAGCAGAAGAAATAAGAGGGGAAGTGACTAGGATCCTACAGAAAGCAAAAACCCCCAAAAGCAACATAACAAAAAAGGAGAGAAATGCCATCAAGTCCCTGAACTCAGACCCGGACATCATCATCCTGCCAGCAGACAAAGGCAACACCACAGTAATCATGGAAACAGAAGAATACAAGGACAAAATCAGAGAACTTCTAGACCTCATCATCTACAAAAAACTGAAACGGGACCCAACCAACAAAATCACAAAACAAACAAACATGCTGATCAGGAGTTCCTCCCTGCACCCCAACGTCCTTCAATGAATCTGCAAAACAGAAGCTCTCCCACCAAGACTATCCGGATTCCCCAAAATCCACAAGGACTCAATCCCACTCAGGCCCATTGTAAGTGCCACCAGCTCCCCAACATATGAATTAGCCAAACACCTAGCGACCCTCCTACAGACCCACATTGGACAAACCTCATCCTACATCAAAGTCTCAGGACTTTTCATAAGCAAGATCAGCACCCTAAAATTCAACCCTGGGGACAGACTGATCAGCTTTGATGTCGTATCCCTGTTCACTAAGGTACCGATAAAGGACACCCTGACACTCATCCAGCAGATATTTCCAGAAGACATCAAGGCCCTCTTCCAACACTGCCTAATGACCAGCTATTTCCAGTGGGATAATGAATTCTATGAACAGACAGATAGTGTGGCCATGGGGAGCCCCCTCAGCCCCGTTATAGCAAACTTCTACATGGAGCATTTTGAAAAACTTGCCCTGGCTTCAGCACCCCTCGCACCCACAGTCTGGTTCCGATATGTGGATGACACCTTTACAGTTTGGAGTCACGGTGAAGAAAAACTGGAAGACTTTCTCAACCATTTCAACAGCATCCACCCAAATATACAATTCACGATGGAAAAAGAAACAGAGGGCCAACTCCCGTTCCTAGATGTCATGGTCCTACACAAACCTGACCTCCGACTGGGACACAAGGTCTACAGAAAACCCACCCATACAGACCGGTACCTACACAAAAACTCCGACCACCACCCACAGCAAAAAAGAGGCATAATCAAAACACTGGTAGACCATGCAAATCGGAACTGTGAAGCTCAGTTTCTCAGCACTGAACTCGACCACCTGAATTGGGCCATACAGGCAAAAGGCTACTCCAAAAATGAAATCACAAGAGCCATCAAACCAAGAAAACAACACCAAACTGAGGAAGAAAAACAGCCACTCACAAATAAAGTATTTCTGCCATACATCAAAGGGGGCACGGACCGCATGGGGAAACTTATGAAAAAACACAACCTACAAACAGTATTCAAGCCCACCACAAAAATACAACAAATGTTACGGTCAGCAAAGGACAGAAGGGACCCCCTCACCACTGCAGGAGTATACTGGATACCTTGCAGTTGTGGCCAGATATATATTGGAACTACAAAACAAAGCATCCACACCAGAATCAAAGAACATGAGAGACACTGCAGACTAAAACAACCAGAAAAATCTGCAGTAGCTGAACATGCCCTAAAACAAACTGGACATGAAATTCTATTTCAAAATACTGAAATACTGGACAACACCAGCAATCATTACATCAGACTGCACAGGGAAGCCATTGAAATCCACAAGCACCAGCAGAACTTCAACAAAAAAGAGGAAAGTGTGAAGCTCAACAAAACTTGGCTCCCAGCTCTCAAAAATACAGTGTGCAAAAGGTCAACAAACTCTACCCAGCCACAAGGACAGGGGATTACTACGCACAAAAGACCAGCTAATGACACCCATCAACCACAGTGACAGATAATCTCTTCTCCTTATCACAACAATACACCCACAACAAGACACACTAATCACCCATCTACAGAAAAAGACAAAAGCCTATTTCACAGCCATAAATACTGGCACTCCCAAGCCAACTACACCAGAGCACAGAGTGCTGTCCTCTGAAGATGCCGGCCACAGAGACTGGCGAAATGTTAGGAAGAACAACCTTCAGAACACGGCCAAAGAGCCCGAAAAACCCACAACAACCAATACCAGTAAATGATTATCTTTCGAAAAAGTAACTTTCCATCAGGTTGAAAGTCTTTCCCCCAAGCCGTCTAGCTACCTCTTGTTTGGTTTATTGTAATATTCTGTACGTGGGGCTGCCTTCTAGTTTAGAAGTTTCAGCTGGTCCAAAATTGACTGGAATTGGCTATAGGCAGCATATATCTTCCCTGTCATAACAGTTTCACTAGTTACTAACCTATTTGGGACATACTTCAGAGTGCTAGTTATGACTTATAAAGTCCTGAGGGATGTGGGTTGAGGCTATGTGAAAGATCATCTTCTCCCGTACAAGACTTCCCAGATGCTGTGATTTGCAGGAGGAGCTCACCTCTCACTCCCACCACCTTCAGTGGCATGTTTAGTGTGGATGCGACAGAATCTTTTAGGTCAGTGTTTGCAGACTTTGGAACTCCCTGCTGAGGGTGGCCAGGACTTCCCTGGTCTCCTCTGTGGGCATACAAGTAGACCTTTGGTAACTAACTAACTGCTAGGGACGGGGACTGGAGTTAACTCCCTTGTTATCAAGTCGGACCTAAGTCGCACCAGTGACTTGACTCAGATTCAATTTGGGCTTGTTGTTTTTTTTCAGTGACTTAGACTCAACTTGCAACTCAGAACTCAACCACCCCTCCCTCTTTTTTTTCTAGGGGAAAAAGGCATGTTTTTAATAGGGATTCAAACCTGATACCAAAAACTCAGACTTGAACTTGGGACTTGTATCCAAAGACTTTTCAACATCCCTGCTAACGCCTAAGGACAGGGGCTTTATGAGACGGTGCTGCACTGTTCTGTTGTTTAATTCCAATTGACTGCATTCTGTTTCATAGGGTAATTGATTTAATTAAGTTTTACTCTTTATTGTGTATTAGTTTTTAATTATATATATTTTTTAAAAAACCACACACATGGGTGCACATGCGCACATAACAATCAGGATGCAGTGAAGACACATTTCTAAGTAATGCAAGGAGTGGAATCAACATTTAAAGTTGGGTGGTATAACAAGTAGTGGTTCCCTGTTACTTTAGAAAATTACTTTTAAAGGGTTTTTTGGGGGGGGCTTTAGAAGGCAACTCGTGATCTACGGCAATCTACGGAGGAGAAACACACATATGGATACTGTTTTGTATTCATAAACAAAACAAAGTTCTGAAATTTCAATCATGTATATCTTTTTTTCCCCCTGCTGTTTGCTATCAGACTGCTGTGCAGAGCCAGAGGTTGGGAGTTTGATTCCTCACTGTGCCTCCTAGGAGAAAAGGCAGCCTGTGTGGCCTTGGGCGAGCTCCACAGTCCCAGGATGTGTCCCCCGGGAAGAAGGGAACGGTAAACCACTACTCTTGACCTTGGAAACCCTGGAAAGGGCCACTATAAGTCAGAATTGACTTGACAGCATATGATTGCTCAGCTACCATTCTATCACCATTGGAAATAGTAATGTAGTGATACCATATAATTTGATATTTAGAAGGAAAAAAGAAGCCATGCTCAGGGGAATGTTGAGTGCATTCATGCATAGCAATACTCAGACACATGTTCACAAGATATTTCGTAACCACCAGCAAGAAGTTTCATCTTCCTTCTGTGTATCAGGTCTTTTTTATGCCTGGAAAACATGTTGTTTCTTTCAGCACAATAGGTCCTGACGATCGTTCTCATGCTGTTCTTTTATCTGAGGGCAAAGCGAGAGTGATGGCTGCCTTCCCATCTATCAAATCTCATTTTTATTTTGAGAACTAGATTGGCTTTCATGCTGGGAAGTGATTTGGAGGGAGGGCAAAAGGTAATCCTTGTCTTGCCGCTGCTTTTAATCACACTTTATAAACTAAATGATGTGCTGAGACATTAGATTATTAACACTGAACTTCCCTTCATACAGCTTGTCTCTAGGATGTCCTCCAACTTGCAGTTCCGCCTTCATTTCTATTGGTGTTTTGTTTTTGTTTTTTAAACAACAGTGTTGAACTGACTGTTTGCAGGCTCTCATGCTGTCTGTCGTTTGTGTGACTAGGAAGGAGTTTTCTGGGCTGGGGTAATTGTCTATCTAGCACTAATGAATTATTCTTTCCAGGCTTTGGATTCAAATAGAACCTTGCCTCTCTGTTAAGTGTCCCCCCCCTCCACTGTTGGTGGCAAGTTATTTTGTTTGCTATTGATCGGTTCCGTTGCTTGCTGAGTATGTGTGCAGTAAAGAAAGCAATATATACAAATCTGTAATTTCAAGCAACTGTAAGCAAAGAAACATTTTTATTCTTTCTCCTGCAAATGTCTCAGAGTGAGTTATTGAGACTTTTAATACCAGTTAATGAGAAAGGGGTGAACTCTTGGGAATTTGTAGCTATTCTTCTATGAGTTTCTGTACTTCTACTGTGTAGTAAAAGGAATTTTAACAGAAATTCAAAACTCTGAAAATATTATGCTGCAGATTATTGTATTTCCATTTATCCCCAAATATAGATGCTTCTATTTTCCTGATTAGCTGCATCAGATTAGCTGTGCAGTAGGGCTCCCATATCAGTCTGATCAGTATCTATGGTTTCATTTATCCACTGTCTCAAAATATTACAAATATTAAATTATAACTCCAGAAATGCATGTTTATATGATGTAATTATCAGAACTGGCCCATAGAGGGAAACAGAGTTACTATGCGATGGTAACTTGCTGCCATTCCACCTAGTTTCCTGGCAACTTGAGGTGATTCCCCCTACCTTGCAGAGCATCATTGCCTCTAGCCACTCTCGGTTATTGTCCTTACATGTACAATATATAGGGTTCACTAATTCCCCATTGATGTGAGGGTCCCACTGTATTACACAAAGGGATTTCAGTTGGCGTGCTGTTTGTACATGACAATTTGCAGGTCTCTTGGTAACTACATTTGGCCATTACCTGACCCTGTGCTTTAACAATGCAAACCCTTTCTTAGATATAATCTAAAGTGTCACTACACACATAGATGATGCACAAGGGAGACAAAACTCAGGAAAAGAGCTATACCAAAATTAAGATTCCAAAATGTGTACTAATGTAAAATTACACATGTCTATTTCCCCCAACCTGTTCCATTTGTCAAGAAAGGCACATAGACTGGTGTCCAATTCTTTTGGGGATACTCTGACCTAGTCCTTCCGGGTCATTCCAGTATTTGTGCCTTTCTGGTTGTCCAGGAAAATTCCTCTTCTGCCAATGGGAAAATGTAAATCAGAAGGCCAAGTCATAGACTCAGTGGTGCAGGCAAGGCACAAGGGCTTCTGGCCAGGCAGTACCTTTCTGCAGAGCTATGTGGTCTGTTTTATTTTAATTTTTCTCTTTTTTTCCAGAAAATCTCCATTGGCTTCCTAGAGCACGCACTGGGAAGGAAGTGAAAGAAGGACTTAGAAAGGGCACAGTCATCTTTGATTCTGTACTAAAAGGAGCCTGTGCTACTCTACAGTTGCTGTCTTTTCTCTCTCCCCACAACATTCCTCTTCCTTAAGTCTGAAATTAATGGTGCTGCACTCACTGCACAGATGTTGATGATTTAATCACAAACACTTACAGGACACAGGTAAGGGGCCTTCATTTCTAAGGTAAAGAACACACTTTCCTTCTCCTTTGCTACCAACTCCGCCTCTTCTTGGATATCTCTTTCTCTTGTCCACATTTAAAAATGATACATGAATGCCAGTGTGAGTGTGATGCTGTACGCCTTTAGTGTCTCTGGCTCTTTGCTCAACCCTGTGGTTATGATAGAAATGCACAAATATCTAATTCTGTTTGGTTTTACACATTTAGCTAAAGACAACACATATTTTAATGTAAAATTTTTGTTAGAGAACAAAAAGGATGTAAGCTTTTGAGATAACTGATCAGACAAGACGTTACAAAAGGCAGGTTACAAAGAGGAGAAGGGAAGTTGGTTGGTGGGAATGCATCTGTATGGTGGGGCAGTTTGGTGTTTACATGGTCTCGCTTGAACTGAAATGTGGGAGGAGAGGCCTTCAAATGATGTTCCAGCAGGTCATGTGGCTTTTTAAGGTTTCTGACCTTTAAGGATGCAGGGAGCAGGAAAGGTAGAAAAGTCTGATTTTTCATTTTTGAAAAACTAAGATGTCAGCAGAACCAGACCTCAAATGGAAATACAGGGCTAAACATGCTATTTCTGGATGTGGAATGTGTTTTTATCCTTTGCCATGTTCCATTAAAGGTACCCAGAGTGAAGTATCTTGTGGTTAAAGTAGATAACAGTTTTCAATTGAATCATTTGAAGCGTTCTGCTTGACAAACTGAGTTAAAGTTATCTGCTTAGCCAATCACAGAAGAGAAGCAACTCAGTAACAAATTGATAATGCCATGTTTACTTAATAATTTGCATGGCTTCGAAGTCAAATGGTGTTAGATCAGGGGCTGAAGGGCACTAATCCCACCATATTCTTTCCTGCAATCGACATTGTTCATTTAAATCACTATGGGAGATGCAATTTGGTGCATTTCAACTACAGTTTACTAGCCTCCATTATGATGATATTTACAACTGCATGCAATATATATTAGGACTTCTTTTTTTTAAACCCAGTTCCATTAACTCTTTTGGTTGCAAAAAAAAAGTTATTAGAGAGTTCCTACACATACCAAGATCTAAGGTCTTCATTGCCTGAATGCAAGTACTCTAATCCAGCAGCGGAAAAACCTTCTCGTGAACCTACATCTGCATATGTACCACCTTGCCAAATGCATTCCAGACTCCAACGCAAGTGCCATGTGAAATAACAAATCTTGCATTCTATGCCTAGGGGGTGTGGAGGGCCATAAGGGGACAATTCAATCTGTCAAATATCTAATTTATTTCTTATTTTAATGCACCCTGAAAAACAATGTTGGAGTGGTGAGAACTGTACTATCTTTGGGAAAAAAATTGTTAACATGCCACTAAGGATCTTTACCTCGCACTTGAAAAAATCCTTGTGGATGCCCATGGTGCCCAGAGAACATTACTAGATCAAATCTGTGCCTGAGCTGTCATCTGGGTAGTGGGGTGAAGTGGATGACCCCGAGAATATAAAGGGCTAAAATGGAAGTAAACATAGAAAACAAAGAATTAAGATCAAGATATTTGAGGAGACAAGGTAACATTAGTTTAAAGAAAAGGAGATGTGGGGGGGTGAGCTGGTAAGCAAAACAGCATCTTGTTTTGAAGCCCTTGAATGTTCAAATAGCTTGTGTGTTCTTCTGAATGATGTCCAATCTCTTCATGTCTTGCATTAATGAATACGGCTGAAAAACTCTGGAGGATTTTTGCTCAGCTTCAAAACCTAGATAAGGCAGAATGGCTTGTCATTCACAAGGGTAAGCATGCCAAGAGAAAATGGAAGTTTGAGCTTGGTTTCCTCCATGAGGCTCTACTGGGATTTATTTTCTTGAGCTCCGCGGTCCATCAAAGGGGTCAGAAAGCAAGCGCTCTGGTGCTAATGATCTGTCTCTGCACATATTTAGGACCTGGCTTGTTCAATCTGAGGCTGACATCATATATCAATATGTACATTTTATGAACTGGTGCTAGTTTGCTGGAGATTTCTTTCTTCTTCTTTTTTGGCAGAGCACTCCAGTAGATGCCAACAGGTTAGATGTGCTGATGAACGGAATAAAACATTAATGCTCAGAGGCAAGGAGGAAAGCAGGTCCACCTGAAAATGGCTTTACTGACCTATTATAAGTTTAGATGTGACAACAAAGAGGTGAGAGAGGAAGTAGGTGGGGTGAGGTTGTGTTTATTTTTTCTGCATTACTGAATTGTGGCTCAAGTACTAAAATGTATGACTGCAATCCTGTTGTTCAAGTTATGCTGTGCAACTCAAATGATGTCATCAGCTGCAGCCATCCTATGGCCATTTTGGGGGGATTCCCCACCCCCTTCCCCATCTTCCTGTTTTCCCCTGGAAACGTCCAGCTATCAGTCTCAGTGGCAAGGATTTTTGGGCTTTAAAATTTTCCCTGCCCCTTTCTGCCGCTCACAAAGACTTCTCCGGGATGAAAGAATCCTTAGGGATCTCCAGAACCTGGGACAGAGTGGAATAAGAAGCTTTTAATTCCCTTGAAAGGGCCACAGCATCCCTGAACAAGTCCTGGAAGCAAGGAAGTGTAAATTAAAACCCAAATCCCATACATTCATTTGCTTATTCTCTGGAACTTCTAAAGAGAGCCTGAAGACTGAGAGTTAATATATCGCGTAATATTACTGCTTGGTTTGAGCCATTGTGTTTAGGATAGGAGTTCTCTTATGACAATATTGGGGCTGCCCATTTCATTCTCTCCCTGTCCCGCCTCCCTCCCTCCCTCTCAAACAGAGTATCTGCAGAAATAATAGTGTGGGTGGGGGGCTATTATTGGCAGCTATAGATTATTGACCTGACTTTAGTTTTTACCTGTGTAATTTAAAGAAATATAAAGAAATAACAGGTTTAGGATTCCAGGGGAGGAGGGATAAACAACCTCTCCCCTACCTCCGGCACCCTTCCCTGGTTCATTCCTGCTCTTTTCTGTGTTTATCTCCTCGTGTTTAGAAGGTGCTGAGGGACCGGTGGAATTCAATTACAGCCTGTCGTCATTATTTCAATTGATTTATACATTATCCCTTGTGACAGGCTCATTGTGCGGCTTTAATTTGCCTTAATAGCCATATTGTTTATTAATAGTAATGCACCAGCCTGATTTGGAGCCTTACTCTTTTGAATGTCAGCTCCTTTTCTTTATGAAAAGCTCCGCACGGTGCTTGTGTCAGGAAAGCAAACAGGACTGGAGATCCTGTCAGTGTTCTTCAGCAGGCCTGCCCTTTATGCTAAGCAACGGCAAAGCTGACAGGAAACAACTCCTTCCCCTCCCCTAGTTAATGAACTGCTGCAGATTAGCATTGGTGGACACATTTTCTGAGCAGACAACACAGTAATTGAGGTCTTTATATATTTATTTTTGCCTAGTCAAACATTTCTGAACAAAACCAATAGGTCCACCGCCTGAGTTCTAAATGTGCTAATGATGTTCTCACTTAACCTTGTTTATAGAAGCTGGATCAGATCTTAGGTTGCTTTCAGAAGTAACACTCAGGCTGCAGTTCCCATCAGGAGCAAGTTCAGTTGAACTATATGGGACTAAGTGTGCAATCAGATGGCTGCAAAGGCATGCACCTGACTGCATGGGGGAAGGTTGCTTTAATGGGAGTAGTCTTCCTTAACAAGCAAAATCAAAGTGTGCTGCTTATATACTGCCCCATAGCACTTCAAGCACTCTCTGGGCAATTTACAAGTTAATTATGCAGGCTACACATTGCTCCCCCCCAGCCAGCTGGGTACTCATTTTACCTCGGAAAGATAGAAGGCTGAGTCAACCTTGAGCCGGCTACCTGGGATTGAACCCCAGGTCGTGAGCACAGTTTTTTAGCTGTAGTACAGCAGTTTAACCACTGCGCCACAAGGATCTTAAAAGTGATCCTTCTGTCTCCTGGGGAATCACTTTAGCCCAGCCCCAAAAAGCAGCTCTATAGCTTGGGCACAGATTAGGGTCTGGCTGCTCATCATCCCCCCATGGGTTGTATGATCACTACAAAACAGGTGGCACCAGAGCCCTTCCAAATGGCAAATGATTTCCCTGTGTGAAATCACAACTTTACTTATTCTGAGGTAAGTTTAATTAAAGATAGTCGGCTTGGCTTCTAGGTAAACATTCATAAGACTAGCTTATATGTAAACATATAGTAGTTAAGCTTTCCAGGTACTTTGGATTTCAAGGCCCAGAAACCCCACCCAGGATGGCCAAAGCCAGCTGAAGCTCAACAATACCTGGAGGACCAAGGGTTGAGAATTCCAGGACTGCCAAGTTACAACACAAGCCTATAAAGTCTGTACAGATTAGTGCTCAGTGGGAATGTCTACAATTTCAAAATGATTATTACGTGGCTGAAGTTCTGCTACACATCTTGTCATAAGTTATAAAACACACTTGATTTAAGCCATCTTTTTATTCCAGGTAAAATGGATATATTGGATAAAACACCACTGAAATGGTTCACCAGAATGCACCACAATATGGACTGTGGCCAATTCCCACGGATCGAAACAGACCTTCGATTTGCACAACCAGTTGCTGGATTGTTACCTTATTTTCTTCACTTTCCCCAACAGCCTCTTTAGGTGCAATGCCATCATTGCTTCACTAGATAGCACTGCAGCACACAAGATATTCCGGAGCGCTTTTACTGTTTAATGCCTTGGGACGAACAATAAAAAAATAGGGAGATTAACATTCCAAATGGTGAGCCTGTTGGAACGGAATTATAAAACTGAGACTATTACGGAGAGTATAGAGGTGAAAAATAACATGCTATTTTTGTAAGGTTCTCTCCTTTTTTAATGACAGACTTTGTAGAGTTTTATAATGAGGGCAGAGTTCGCCGCCGATTATTGCCAGGGAAAGTTTCTGTGGAAGGCTATTTTTCTTTTATCCTTCCAATCTGCTGCATTAAGCAGTCATACTCCCAAAGGAGAAGCCTGTTGTGTTTCCGCTTGGCAGCACACGGCCAAGATGCATCTCGGGGCTGCAGTGTTTCCGAACCAGTAGCAGAAAGCTGTGGAAGGCATGAACACGCTGCATTGATGCTGTTAAGAGATGGGTCTTTCATGGAAGGCACTGGAGACCATGTAGTGTTATGAAAGGTGTATATTTTGCCACATGACATCTGATCTAGAGATATATACTACACCGGTTATTCTAATTTACATTCTCCTGATCTTCTTTCTGAAGGATTTTTCAGCCCTAATGGTTGAATTGCTTCCCCTCGCTTGCTGTCTTACCTGACAAAAGCGTTTCCTCACTGGCACATAGTTCTGGTTTCCTGATAACACTGTTTGCCATGGGCAAAAAAGGGACCTTATCTGCTTGTATTTCTACTTAAAACAATCCATCCTTCCCCTTTCAGAGCTGGCCCCTGTCTTTCTGGCACAGGGCTAGGGCATGCAGTCTTTTGGGGACCATGGTAAACCAGGGAACTCAACTCCTAGTGGTCCTGTTCCAACTTTCAAATCCCACCCACCTTCACCTTTTCCCTATTCATGTTTCAACCATTTCTTTCTTGCCACTTCTATCTGACACTTTTTTTCAGTCCCAGGAGGGTTCTTTTCTTCTTTCTTTTTACAATTCAGATCACAATGAGTCCATTTGGTCCAGCATTCTGTGTCCAGGACTGGGCAGCAAGATGCCTGTGGTACTCACACACAGAGTAGCCGTGGGGTGGGTGCCTGGACTTCCTCTCTTGTTTGTCCCCCTAGGTATCTCCACCTCAGCACAGATGGTGGAAACACAACATGAAGAAATACTTTGTTCCCCCTCATTCACGGTGTTGTCAACAACAATTTAAATACTTATTTTAATTATCAAACATAAATAGTGCTATTTTTGAGTAATTACTCGTTCTTATTACTTTAATTGATTATTGAGTATTTCTAGTCATTTTAAATTGTATAGTTTAAGATTTTTACAAATCGATCCATTAATTCTAGTCTTTCTTATTCATCTAAGGTCAGTAAATTAACATTTCTTTAACGATGAACTGCTAATGTATTAGCATCAAAACAATAATGTTTCCAATCTTGGATTCAGGAATATGCTGATACTGCTTGTGGCCGTGGATTTTTGTGATTAGAATATTTATCCTGCATTTATTTGAATATTTTGTAATGTTTGAGAAACCATGGAGAATGCCAGATGTCACTGTTCAGCGTGGAATCTACAGGCAGAGCAAACCCAGCTCCTAAAATAGTACATCACTTGGTTTAAGTTGACTTTTTTCCCCCTAGCCAAGTCTTCTCTCTCCCCAGCTTTGCTAATAGAAATTCATCATGTTTCTTTGATTATTTCTGCTGTCTGCCTTTGATTATTTCTGTGTGCTTCACTTGAGGTTTGATCTGGAGAACAGCTGGGCTTTCTTTTCCAGAACGACGATCAGCTATTGATTCTTCACCTCAGGGGTGACCTAACACCTGCAGAGCATGTAGAGACTACTTCACAAGACTGATCTGAAGACAGACCTTATGGTCCCTGTTTTGTGTACCATGCAGCTTTCTGAAGTGTTCTGCAGAGCTCTAAAGCTTGCTCACTATTCTGTGACATTTTGGTTGGTCTTAATAAAGGTATTGGCCAAACCTGAATTTCAAAATAAATAGATTTTTTTAAAAAAAGTTTACATCAGATGAAAAGTTTTTGCCTGATTCTTGACTCTCTTTTGCCTTCTTGGTCATCCCTGGCATGTAATCCATCTGTTAAGGAAGAAGTTTCTCATCTTTTCCTTTCCTTTGTTTGGCCTGGTCTTACCTTTAGGCGATGATCTCAGATAGAAGATTTGGAGTGCCATAAAAGAACAGTGTGTCATTGGTTATTGACATCAGTGTTATATTTTTACCTGTAGGAATGAAAACAGAAGCTTATGAGATTTTCTCCTTCACTTACCAAGATAACTTGGCTAGCCTTGCTTCCTGTGTGAACTGCACCTTGACTTGAGTGGTGAGTACCACTTGACGTTCCACTTTTGACAACAGAATGTCTTGGGTCATCCCTGACTTTGCATCTGTCAGATGACCTGACCCTTCTTTTTGACTGCATTGAAATGGCTGTGAATGTTGAGCTTATATGCACCGAGAATTCCAGGAAGACGATGTGAGCAATAGAAGAGCTATGGAATTAAATCAAGACAGAGAGCGGAACTTCAGGTTTGTTCATTTTTACAAAATACAGATATCCGCTGCTCTTTTGCACTGCAGTATCTCAGCTCCAGAAGGATTGTTCACCAGATGCTTGAGGGTTTAAGGATTGTGACTTCAATAGGTTATAACACAGTTTTAATGGCAATAAATGTTTTAAACTGTTTAAAATTTATTGCATGCTTTAATTGTATATTATTTACATTTTATACAGCTTCTGTTCTATCCCACTGTGAAATTTCATAATATAGGGTGAAATATAAATAAATAGATGGAGGATACTAATACTACTAACACCAACACCAACAAGAACCAACAACAACATTCAGGATTTTCCAGGTAAAGAACACTTAGAAGTGGTTTTCTCTTCTCTTCTTCTGGGGACATCCTGGGACTGTGCAGCTGCTCAAGACCACACAGGCTAGCTCTTCTGAGAGGCACAGTGGGGAACTGAACTCCCAACCACTTGCTCCACAGCCAGATAACTAATGCACTCAGCCATCCAGCAAGTGAAATAGATAGATAGTAGGTAGATAATAGGTACCATTTACAGAAGCATACAGGTATCTTAGCTTAGGAGTACAGTTGTTGTTGCTGCTCCTATTTTCCAAGTATTGCTTATATGGAAAATAGTGAGTGCATATCTTATTGTATGCATATGTTGATTTGCATACATACACATGTGTGCGCGCGCAGACACACATTTATTGTACATTATAAAATAAAAAGATGGACGCAAATTCAACTTGCTATTCCCAAGAAAGGCAATTAAGGCTGTTGTTTTTCTCCTCTTTGGAATCCGTTTGCTAAAGTGAATTCAACAGGAGTTTCCCCTTCTAGTGATGAGCAGTGACCTCTTTTAATCACTGCTATCCACCAACGGGCCTGTCAGGCAATTTAGCTTCAGGTGCATAATAGCAAGTTATTACAGAGATAGAATCACTTTAAGTTTCTAGACAGTGGAAGCATTCCCAGAATCCATTACTGCCTGATTGAATTACTCAGATTTGAGCGTGTGAAGGTTTTGTACAGCAGCATGTAATCCATGAGAGTAACTAATCATATCATATTGATTTAGATGCTGCTAGAATGGGAAATCTAATTGTGAGACAGTGAAAGCTTCTTGGGGAATCTAGACTAATGACTGTGCTTGTAATCCCATTTGCAGGTGAAAGTTCTAAGACACATCCACGGAATGAATGTCAGAGGAGCCCATTTCACATTTGGCAAGCTGGCTGAGAAAGGTGAAAGCCCTGGTGTGTGTGTGTGTGTGTCTGTGTCTGTGTGTGTTGTGTGTGCATGTGTGATCATAAGGATCATGTTGTGGCACAGATTTTTAGCAGCTTTATTGTTAGAGTATTGTTCTATATGATTTTATGTCTTCCACTTTGAATGAGCATCATCGTCCTTGATCTCCACACCCCCACTAGGTAAGAATAAGCAGCATAGAATAACATTCATCTTTCATTGCAGAGTAAAGCAGCAGCGCTAGTCATTTGGCTTTGTTGCTGTTCAGCCTTTTCAAGAACAGCAAGAGGAGTAATCATTTTGCAGTCTTCCCTTTGTTTTGGCATTTTCAGCAGCTTGACCTTGAATCAGATCTTGCCTGGAATGCAACCACTTTTTGATCTTGTTTTGTATCTATGGCTCTTGCATGATATTCTTCACGCTGTTTTGCATTTAATGAAAATGTATGGTCCATTTATTACATGGCAATTAAGCTTAATGCCTTTCATCTATTTTCTTTGTAATGTTCCAGTGGGGTAGCCTGCAGGCTGTGGAAATATACATCTACAATACCATGACTCATTTAGCCAACATGTTGACATGGTGATATTTCCCTAATAAAGCATGATTAAGAGACTTTGCTCAGCTGAGATGCAATGTCCCAATGCTAAGAAAATTGTGGATATCTATTCAGCATGTTGACAGTGACTTCCAGCCCAGATCATATATCCTGACCAGATTTGTGCCAGTTGGCTAGGTTGACAGGCAAGTTCCTATGTGCTACTACAATGGAGTTCATTAGAGAATCAATATAATTCCTGTGAATGGCAATATGTACTGCCCTTTCTTAAATTTCCAATTTTTTTTTACTATAATGAACTATACCAGGTTTGCATGACAACAGTTTTGAATGCTGTGTAGTGTATATCCGGGGATGGAGTGCTAACTTGATTGGCAAATGAATGCTGATTGGTGGGTATGATTGGAATATAGTGGAGTCAGTTTAGAGCAGAGGGCATGGGGACTGAGAGTATGTGAGAGGAAGAAGTCTGTCGTAGTCCAGAGAAGTACTCTGTACCAGAGTTCATGAACAAAAGTCAGTCTTGAGAGGCTAGAGAATGTGTCAGAACATTAGAGAGTCTGTACAGAAGTTATTTTGATCTTGAATTACAAGAAGACTATTTTAACATTTTACTGTTTTTAACTTTATCATTCGTATCCTAGAACTTACCTTTTGCTTCATACCAATTAACTGTGGTCCCTCAATAGCATTATTTTTGTTTGTTTGTTTGTCAATGTGCTCAATACGCAGATTTGTAAATGCCACATAAAGGCAATGATACTCCACGGTTTATCATCCAAAGGAAACAAAATCCTGTAGCAATACTGCTGGATTTCTTACATTATTGGAGGAAGTATGGAATGCTTAATTGTCTGTAGATTTTTACATTTAATGGTGCTCTTCAGCAACACTGTAGTGTGCAAGGCAAAGCTCTTCCAGGGATTGAAAATACATCCCTCACCTGACAGAACAGAAGACCTGAAGTCTGTTTAAACATATTTTAGA
Source organism: Pogona vitticeps (assembly GCF_051106095.1). Classification (NCBI taxonomy): domain Eukaryota; kingdom Metazoa; phylum Chordata; class Lepidosauria; order Squamata; family Agamidae; genus Pogona; species Pogona vitticeps. The sequence continues at coordinate 120,456,009 of NC_135787.1, forward strand.
TGACCTTAGAAAGGGGATCTGATGTTGGTTTGCATTGGCTGCTCTTCTCATTCTAAATTACTTGGAATGCTGACAGTAACCAAGTTCTGGGTAATATCAAGGATACACTTTGTTCAGGATGTTGGATTATGAAGGGTATACTATAACAGTGGCCATTTTTGACAGAAATTCAGGAAGTTATTGTCCAAAACCCTAGCTGTTCTAAGCTCTGGTTCTATTCTAGGAAAAGGAGGCTATAAAATGGTATAATAGGAATTCTCTGTATGTGTGGCTGTACCTCTAAAGAAGAGGCAACCAACCTGTGGCCCTCCTTCAGCCCTACCTAGCAAAGCCAGTGGTAAATGCTATTAGGAGTTGAAATCAAACAATAGTTAGAGGGTCAAAAGCTGCCTTCTACAGACACCTTCCTTTTAGGTTGAGGGACGTAATTACCAAGGTTCAAGGTCCACATTGTAAGAAAGAGAATACTAGTCCTTCAACACCATTTTATCTGAGTTCTACTGATATCTCTTTTTAGAACAATGTAAATGCAGAAGCAGGTGATACCTTTACCTAGACCACTGGAAAAAATCAAGTGGATTGTGAGGTTTCTATGGTAATGTATCCCATCTCCCTCAGGCAGTTTTCAAATGTTTTTTGGCATGGTTGTTGTAATTCATGCCAGGCAACCATTCTTGAACAGTTTGTGGGATGGGCGGGTGGAAATTCCTCCTCAAGTAGCACCTTAGAATTTATGTCCGGTCTCTTCAAACAAAGAGCAGACTGACTCCCCTCCCCTCCCCACTTTAGTCTTTTTGAAGTGACCATTAAACAATACATCAGGGGTGAGGAACATTTAGCCTTCCCGTATCCATATCCAGTTCTAACTGTTGCTTCCTGTCCCACATACAGATTTCTCAGGAGATAGATAAGGTGGTCAGGCACTCCCATTTCTTTAAGAACTTGTCATAGTTTGTTGTCGTCGACACAGTCAAAGGCTTCTGAGTAGTCAATGAAGCAGAAGTAGATGTTTTTCTGGAACTTTTTGGCTTTCTCACTTGGGTTAGCCTTAATTTTGTCTTTTAATGTTGCAAGCTGCCTTAGCTCCTTTCAAGGAGAAAGATGTGGTAAAAATATTTTAAGTAAATAAATAAATCCACATTAAGTCTCATTAAGAACAGAAGCAGGCAACCTGATGCCCCTCCAGACATTTCAGACTACAATCTCCATCATTCCCAAATACTAGCCATGCTGTCTGGGGTACAATCTGGATCTATTAGTTTTACAAAAGAATTGCTCATATGCTGCAGCTCTATTCTGGTAAAAGGCAGAAAGGGGACCACCAGCACAGGATTTTCAAGCCCAGGCAAGCCAACCCCTCCCTTTTTGTAATGGTTGCTGCTGGGGCCATTGAGATGCCCTCCCTCCTTCCTCTGCACAAGCCCCTCCCATCCCCTCCGACAGAAGCTTCCACAGCTTTGAGGCTGCCTCACCTCTGAGGCAGCAGCAGCAATGGATTTTCAACCCGAGGCAAGCCCACTCCCCCACCTTTTTTGTAATGGCTGCCATTGTGTCCCTACAGCCCATCTGATGTCTCCTTGCGGACTGGAACTGGGCCGCGGACTGGGATTGGGGACCCCTGGTCTAGAGGACCAAATAGGATGACTGAATATAAGGCAGACCTGCCCAACGCAAAGGCTTTGTGCTGCCTACCAATCTCAGATTATGCATATTCTTTTTTGCCTGAAAAGATCGCACAATTCAATCACCTTGCTAGTTAGATCCTATTCTGATGAGCATATAGATCCTACTTCAAGCCTGCAGTAACTGACAAATAAAGAAAATCAGAGGAAATGATAATGCCTTTATTAGACCACTTTTTTTTAAATGCTAGCTTTTGATGTATAATAGTTTTCATCAGGCTGTGCACCAATATATTATTGATAGTGCAGAAAAAACATTAGAAAGTCCCAAAGTTATGGCAGTTGTCCATGCCAAGTCTGTTCTTAAAGATGAGTTATCAAATGCAGTCTGAAAATGTAAGTCAGGAATGTGAGTTTTAAATTCCACCCCTCATGGCTGTTGGTTGAATTCTCTCTCCCAAGTCATCAAAGGACTGCCAAGTATTCAGCATGCCCCCCCCGCCTTTTGGAGATGACAATCTCTGAGCCAAACTGTACAATACAGATAGATGGGAAGCTTTAACACTCCCCTACATTGTAAGTTAGTTTCCTTTGTTTTGTGACTGTTCATTCGGATAACAACATGAGCTTGATTTGTTGTCAGGCTTCTCAGAAATAAAGGTCTGTGAAAGTACTGTCAGCTCCTTATGATTTGCTCTCTTTGTTATCTGACTTGGCCTTCTGACCATTCAATGGCATAGGGTTGGCTAACTTCGGAAATGGAACACTGGCCTGTACTGTGCTTGGATTCCATAGGCAATGATTTCTGTCTCCTGCCCTCATTACTTCCCAGTGTATAACCTGCCATGCCTGATTTACACTGCTGGTGTGGAAGGAAGGTGATGGACAACAATGATGGGGAGCAACCTCGCATGGAATGCAGTATACAGTTGTAGTCACTGCACCTCTGCCACTGCAGATGCAATTGTAGAGGTAGGAACAATGCAAAAACAGTATCAAAATGATCATATTCAAAATTATCTGTCATAATGTTAGAATCTGGGGCTACAAAACAAAGCTGAATAGTGAAAGACAGAGGACCAACAAAAGGAAGTACTTCTTCACGTACCCTGTTTCCCTGAAAATAAGACCTAACTTGAAAATAAGCCCTAGTATGATTTTTCAGGATGCTCATAATATAAGCCCTACCACAAAAATAAGCCCCAGTTAAGTGAAACCCCACCCTCCACCCTTGTGCAGCAACCAGAAGATGATGACATGACTGTATTTGAATAAATGTAGATTGTTGTACATGAAAAAAAATGAAATATCCCCTGAAAATAAGCCTTAATGTGTTTTTTTGGAGCAAAAATTAATATAAGACCCTGTCTTATTTTCAGGGAAACACAGTAGCAGATAATTAACTATAGAATTTGCTACCATAATTTGTATGGACCACCAGTTTGGACAACTTTAAAACGGGAAGAGACAAACCCATGGAAACTACAACACTTGATAGTCAATAGTCACACCAGCTATGTGGATTACTGCCAGTATCAGTGGCAGGTAGGGTGGTTCTGTAGCATCTATGTGCTATTTCTGGGCTTCCCGGGGGCATCTCTTTTGCCACTGGTGACACAGAATACTGGAATAGATGGCCCTTTAGCTTGATCTAGCTGGGCTCTTCTTACGTTCTGTTTTTATATCGCAGTCAGCAGATTCTATTCCGCTGGCAAAATAATTCATTTCCACAATCAGATTAGTGCGGCATTGATACTGAGCCTGAAGTGCCACCTTAACTCCTTTAATTATTCAGTGTACAAGAAACGGTGGAAATAAATTTCAGTGGGATGGGAGAAGGCTGGCATTTCTTCTTCACTCCTCAGATTTTGGCTTTGTTGCCATGTGCTTTTTGCAGTGTTCAGCAAATGCCAAAATGCTGTTTTAGAGAAATGATAAAGTTTCCCACAGTGCTGGAATAATAACAAGCGGTAAACGCCATTCCAGGTGATTAGGGCCTGTATAAAATATCCCCTGCTATGAGGCCTATTTTCAGTCTGTACCAGATGACAGGAGGTTCTAAAGGAAGCTAAGTGGCTAGGACAGTGGAGCAGTTCAAGTGCTAAGAATTCATGCTCTCCTTCCATGTCTTGAAAACCGAGGACTTTAGCTTTGGTTCTGCAAAGTTATACATATATTTAACCTTTCCTAAACAGTGCTGTCGAGCTTAGGCTTGTGAAAAGCAAAGCAAAGCAGTTTGCTGCCAATACCTAACATTTTGCAGTCAGGCTCTAACACTTTGCAAGCCAGTTCTCTTGACGGTCAGAACCGTGGAATGATTAGCACCAGGTCTTTGATAGCTCGGGAGAAGTTCAGAGGTCAGTAGGAAAAACAGCAAAAAGAATAGTTCCATAGTAAATAAAAGTTGCAAGAACAGCTGAAATTCTTCAGAGTTCCTTGTGGAGGTGTGCAGTGGGGAGGCTTATGCTCAACAGAGCTGTTCCGGGATCAAGATGGTTAATGTATGCATTATATCTTTGCAGTGCATTCACACTTTTTCTAAAGGTTAGAAGTAATGCATGGAGTCAGGGGCAAATAACATTAATTTCTGCTGGGTAACATATTGAATTGTAATGTCATTCCTTTTACACACAGAGATATAATGGGTAATATAATTTTTCTCAGCCGTTCTTTTGGCAGCATCATGGGAGGGAATTTTGGCATTTTTCTGTTTTTAAGGTGTATTGTGAAAGAAAATATAGGAAAAGTAACATAATAATCCTCAGCATTGTTGCAGATTTTTAAATTTCTAGTAAAACTCACCCCTTTCTCATTAAGTGACATTTAAAGTGACAATATGTAACTTACACTGAGACATTTTGTAGGAGAAAGAATAAAATAGTTTCTTTACTTACAGTTGTTTGAAATTACAGACTTTTGTATACTACATGGCTTTCTTTACTGCACAGATGCTAGCAACCAACCAGACAGATCAACAATAACAAAACAACTGCCACTAATTGACAAAAGAGAGGGACAGAACACTCAGCAGAAAGTCGGGGCTCTCTCTGAATTTCAAAAGCTGAAAGGAATGATTGGTTAGTGCTGGACAGTCAATCATCCCAGCAGAGAAAATTCCCTCCCAGTAACAAAAATAACAGACAGCATGCAAAGTTATAAATAAAACTTGAACAAAAATGAAATGTACCTAGTAACTTTAAAAAAAACTTTGTGTTAAGACATTACGAGGACAAAATGACTTTCTAGCTGTGCTTTTTCCAGACATCACAGTGAATCAGTGGAGGGGAAAACAGGATTTATGCATGCCAATCCCACTTCTGATCTTTAGATCTTCAGTTTATTCTAAAGACAACTTAGAATAACACAGAGAGAGTTATTCTTTCAAAACTGGGAAGGTTCTGGCCTTCACACATTTGTTTGTGCTGCTCTCCAGCACTCTGCACCAGAAGGGGCCACCTCACACTGCCTAGCAGTGTCGCTGGTCCTGATTGTGCCTGTGTAAAACAGGTGTCTAGCCAATGTGAACTCCCACCAGTAGAGTACATGCGATCCTGCTCCTGTATACAAGGAAAGTACTGTACAGAGGAAGAGTGGGAGCCCAAAGGTTTTGCCTCTGGTATTTTTATGCCATGAGGTCACTCACATTCACACAGACAAGCCATCCTTTGTTATGTCAGCAGCTGAATAAAGAACACGTATGTAAGAATTGTTCTTGGAAATGAACTCCTGAGTCTTGTTTGTTTTGACAAGCCCTTGTGACAGTTTTGTGTAGGTTTGAGAAGAGTGGAGGAGGAAGGAGCATGGTGAATCTCCCAACCCTCCTGCTGAACACCCACCCTATGAATTGGTCTAGGGTCTTCATTTAAATCCATCAGTGTTTACTGTTCTTGAAGGAAGGAAAAGATTCCCCTCATATCAAATGAAGGAAGAACCTGAATAATTCACCCCTCCCCCAATGGCATCCCTCATATATAATGCCAGCAGAACATCGCTGTCAATTTTAATCAACCCCCTTCTTCCCCCTCCTTCTTTCCTCTCAAAATGTCGTCTTCTTAGCAACCCCCCTCCACCCCCCAGTGTGATTTACAGAGGAACAGAGGTATCGGAACACCCAAGAGGCATAAAAACAATTTCCTGCTCCTTGGCTTTTCCTCCCTTTCACCTGGGGGAAAGAGTCTGCTCAGATTCCTACATAATTTTTCTTTCCTTTTTTCTCTCTGAAAAAGCAGATGCGACCATCAAAGATCATGAGCGCCGCTGTGACTTACATCTTCAGATGGCAGCTAGTTTGACTAGAAGGGCCAATGGCATTTTGCAAGGGCAGGGAGGTGAAGGTGAGCGAGCTCCTCTAGCCTTCTCCCAAGTTTATGCCTTATATTTCCTTGTCGCCTGGATGCCACAAGAACCATCTGTCTCCAGCAAGGAAGAACATGGGCTGGTAATGGAAGCCAAGGGTTGAATTCCAGAAGATGAATTCAGAAAAGCCTATAAAGTGTCAGTGCTCAAAGGAAAGGGGGGGGGATCCTTTTTTTTGGAAGTACTTTACAACATCTAGAATTCCCAGAGTTGTGACCATGCTCATCTGGGGATTCTGGGAATAGGAGTTTAACATTATAATAACTTCCTGAGTTCTCTGCAATTCCCCACATGATGTGGATGAGATATATGGGGCCATCATGGAAAAGTATAAAATCTGCTTTGCTATTTTTAAAAATGGGTCGTGTCATGTAGGATTGCCATGCCAACCGCATTCCATCCTCTGACATTTCAGGGACAAAACCTAAGTTAAACTGTGAGCCCTTGTGATATCAAAGGGTAGTGGTGGCAAGCAGGCAGTTGGAGGGGGCCTAGAACAGCATCTGGGTTCTCTAGAAATGTGAAGAAGACAAGTCTAGTTATATAGGTGTAGAATCCAGGTGAAACTTAGCAGACTAGACAATACCAAAACTCAGAGTCACAGAGGGTAGTTTTTTTTGGGAGGGTGCAGGCAGGAGAGCAAAATGTACAAGCAATAATAAAGGTAAAGGTAAAGGTTCCCCTTGACAATTTTTGTCCAGTCATGTTCAACTCTAGGGGGCGGTGCTCATCCCCGTTTCCAAGCCATAGAGCCAGCGTTTGTCTGAAGACAATCTTCCGTGGTCACATGGCCAGTGTGACTTAGACACAGAACGCTGTTACCTTCCCACCATGGTGGTCCCTATTTATCTACTTGCATTTACATGCTTTTGAACCGCTAGGCTGGCGGGAGCTGGGACAAAGCAACGGGAGCTCACTCCGTCGCGTGGATTCGATCTCACGACTGCTGGTCTTCTGACCCTGCAGCATAGGCTTCTGTGGTTTAGCCCGCAGCGCCACCACGTCCCACAAGCAATAATACCATTCCTATTAGGGCTTGCATTCCATGTGGTTTCACCTACAGCACAAAGTATGCATGGGGAGTCACATATTACAGAGATAGGAAACATGTGGCCCTTCAGACATTGGACTGCAACTCCTTGCAGTGCTAACCAGCCAGGCATACCACACAAAACAACCTTCCTTGTCCCCCACCATTGCTCATTCTGGGATTTGTCTGTCCACTAGAGATCTGGAGAAGCATACCAGTCTCATGAGTCTTTGGGCAGTAACACGAGATGCGGTAATCCTAGTTATATGGTGCTGAGCTTTGTCTCCCATATTTATGAACTAGTAAAAGCTTGGTGAGGAAATTTAGGTGAGAAGACTTCAAAGAGGTAAAGTGAGAAAGAGAATTTAGCCTCTTTTTGACCTTGCTTTAAAACTCTATTCCTGAGATGCCAAGTTCTTGTCTTTTGGGAAAAAACGTTTCCATTTGCTGCGGTCTTACAATCCCCACAGGGGACGTGGTGGCGCTGCGGGCTAAACTGCAGAAGCCTGTGCTGCAGGGTCAGAAGATCAGCAGTTGTAAGATCGAATCCACGCAACAGAGTGAGCACCCGTTGCTTGTCCCAGCTCCCGCCAACCTAGCGGTTCGAAAGCATGCAAATGCAAGTAGATAAATAGGGACCACCTTGGTGGGAAGGTAACAGCGTTCCGTGTCTAAGTCGCACTGGCCATGTGACCACAGAAGATTATCTTCGGACAAGCGCTGGCTCTACGGCTTGGAAACGGGGATGAGCACCGCCCCCTACAGACTGGACAAAAGATTGTCAAGGGGAACCTTTACCTTTACCTTACAATCCCCACACCTCTCTACAAGTGATTTATTTTCAAAATGCCAATCAGGCAAGTACTAAGTGCTTGACTGGTGTTTTGTCTAATTTGGCCCCAAGAACGCTGGCTTGAGAAATGATCAATTCTTAATATAGTTCAATTCAGGATCCAAATTGATGTGATTTAAAGTGTATTTTTGAATCTGAGGTGTGAAAGGATTTGGGATTTTTTTTTTTTTTAAAGATGTAAATGGCATCAATAGGAATAGGAGGAAGTGATAATGAATTGGAACTCTGATGGCAAAGGGAGGGAATTTGACTGTTTCCATCTGCACCTCACTTCTGAGGAAACCCCATGTTCCAAAGCCAATGTTTGCTAAGAGGAGGCGTATTTGGGAACCAACTATAGGCCTGCACACCTGATGCAGATAATAATAATATTCCGGTTAGTTTGATCACTATTCGTAGGTAAGGAGAGAGGCAAGAAGAAATTAGAAAAAAGGAAAAACGAAAATGGTTTGCCTTTCATATATTCTGCCCGGTGAAACGCTTTCCCAAGAGGCATTAGTTCTTTGATTTAAAGGACTGCAGCTATGTGGCTCCATTAATACTGGCAACAGGTGCACTTCCATTCAGCCTGCCCCATGCATTTAATACAGTTGATCCCCTGGGACATAGATGTGGATGTTTGTGAAGATTACTTACAAACGTTTTGTGAAATGACTTGCTATTTCAGTTGGCTGCTCAAGTCCTTTGGAAAAAGAGTTGTCTTCTGGTTGCAGCCTGCCTTCCCAAACAGGGGGCAATGAAATATCTGTCTCAGGAAGGGAAGCAATTCGTGCTGCTGAAGGTTTGCAAACCCAGGCAGGACTTTTGTCCATTACAGAAAATTACTTTGGATGCCAACACTTGCTGTTAGTGGGAAGGAAATTAAAAAGAATCAGGCAACACACTTCTGTTTTCGGTTACAGACAGGCTGTACTTATGGCCCTGCAGATCTTGCATACTGTAGCAGCTGTGTCTGATTTTAAGTAACTACATGCTGAAACCGGGGAAGTGGGATCCTGCCCTTTGAAGAGGTGTAAAAACACTTCATCTGTTGTGACAAAGGTCTGACAGTGGGCTTGTTATGCCAAACAATTTACCTTAAACAGAAGACTGAGACACGAAGGCTTTTCTATTGAAGTTCATTTTATTTACATGAGAAGGAAAAACAAAAACAATACGCCACTGCAGTTGGCGGGAAGAAAAACCAATTTCACCTTAATTGTGGGTGATTAGGATTTCTTCAAAGAACAAAGGAATTGGTACAGTCTTATAGCTGTCCCCTCAGGGCGAGAGGGGTGGGCCTTTGAGGTCATTAAGTTAGTTAGCAACAATTCATTGGATTAGTGAAAACACATTTTAGACATGCGCAGAACAATTCACTTTCCCTAAATTGGGCCTTTGTCTCAACATTTCATGCTTATCTCAGAAAAGCGTGAGACCTTGAACAGAGAAGAAAAAGCAAGGAGAAAGGGGGGGGTCGAGGAGCCTGTTTTTACAAGGCTGGCTAATCTCTTCTGAATACACACACACACACCAAACAACTTGTTTTTCTTTTTCAAGTAAGAACAATCTTTTATGAGGCAATTGCCTTAATTGAATAAGTCAAACTTTTACTTCTATCAATTATTCCCCCGTTTTTCTTTTTATAATTTCTTTTGACTTATTCACAATTATCATGTTAGAGGTATCACACATTGAAAATTTCCCCCCCCCCCAAACCAACCTGAGGTGTCTTACAATTTTCATAGGAGCCCCAGGTACAATCGAACTTTACAGGCACCTTCCTGAGGCTTGCAGGGCGTGGTAGATCAGGTGGCTCACTTCACACAGTTTCATACAGGAACGAACAGGTGAGTTCCTAAACTGCACTTGCTGCTATTCTCCATACCATGTGGTGCTGAACTCAGCCTATTCCACCACATTTAATTCTAGTCCAGCCTCCATTACTAATTACTGTAACACGGAATTCAATCCAAATTCTCTCGGGGTTTTCTCTAGGGTCATAACAAGTTTGAGCTGACAAATTTTGTACTCTACCTTGCCAAATGCACAGGAGGTAATATTATCAACACAATTGAAGATAGACTTATAGGTTAAGGTCTGCTGTTCCCTGCTTCCCTGCCTTGTCGTTATTACACAGGGGCAGGTGGATCCTGTAGCTTGTAGCACAAGGCTCAAGAAGAGCCCTAACACTATCATTAATTTGCCATCAACCCGTGGTCTGCCAATAAACAATTGCCTAATATTTCTCCAAGACATTAGAGGGGTGGGCTTTACCTTCGCTTGTAGTGGGAATTCCATTCTTCGTCCGGACTGGGTACTGACCAGGGGTTTGCGTTTTTGCACTTCCAACACGTTTCGTGGTGCACCGAAGATGCGTAACGGAGTCATCCCTTGGAAATTGGTCTCTGCCTGCGCCGAGCTATCAGATTGAATTCTCCACGGACAGCTTGCAATTGGCGTTTTTACAGCCTACAAGCTTCAGTCCACAACCCTTCAGGATATCTCACCTTAAGCACATACCACCTCAAAGCTGGGTTTTCGTCAAATTTAGTTATTCTGGCACTCCAATGGTGAGGGCAAAAATGGCAATACAAATAACAGTAAGGCTCAAAAGGATCCAATCCTATCAGGGGGTCTTTAAGTTTCAGATATCACCTGATACTCCGAGTAAACTGCCGGGAGGTGAAAGTATGAGAGTAGAAAGATCACTTTCCTGGGGAAATGACCTAGTCGGAGTCTGACTCTGATCCAGGGCAGATGTTGCTATCTCTGATTTTAATGAGGGGGCACTGCTTGCAATCTCGGTTATGCCAGAACTCTAGACTTGAAGCCAACTCAGTGCTAGTATACAAAGTTCCACGGCCCTTACCTCGTACCTCTTTGCGTACCATCAATTGGTTACCACAGGCCAACCCTTTGTATTCAGTGTCCCAATAGGAAGTGGTTTGTATTTGTACCTTCCACTCTTCCACCTCCCCTTTTGGTGTTCGACTAATTGAACAGGAAAACCAGGGACAAATTCTACCTGTTATATAGGGAGTTATAGACGTTACTCTGACAGCAATTACCCAAATAGTGGTAACTTGGGCAGGACAATGAAATCCGACAATCCTCATTACCACCGAGAATCCCACAAATCTGTAAAAACTCCGTTAAAGATTTTCCTTTCCTCCTCCCAATCAGTGGTCCCCTCGTCCTCCAACACTACTTGATCACCAATTGAATATCCTTTAAAGAAATAGAGTCCCCTACCTGTTTCTGTTTACTTTTAAATTCACCTTCCAAGTTTGGACCAGATTATTAACTTTTCTTACTTCTATATACACACTAAAGAAAGGACAATACTTATGCGCTAACCGACTAATGGACATTACATATGTCGTTTAAAAATAGTCTTTTAGTCCATCCTTGGACACAGGCACAACTTTTCACCGTCCCTCAGGGTCGACTGCGCGCTTGGCTCTCAGTTTGGATGACAGTCTCTGTTGTCAACAGTATCTGGAACGGACCAAGCCATCTTGGGGCGAGCGGTTCACTCTCCCATGCCTTGATATAAGCCCAATCCCCGGGGTGGAAGGAATGCACTGCTACCTCCAATGGCGTCCGTTGCACTGAGATGCCTCGCTCCCTGTTATCGGAGAGAATAGAGAATAGGGCCAGCAAATACTTTCTTATAAAGGCATCCTTGAACAAATCTAAATTAAGGCTCACTCTCTGTGTATTAACATCCCAAATTTCCATTCTGCACAGGCTTCAAAGGGCGAGAGTCCTGTAATGCTATGCAGCTGCTAGGGGCAAACCCTTCGGTCAGGGCAACTGCGCTTATTGCATCAACTTATTAATTTGCTCTTTCAAAGTCTGGTTCATCCTTTCAGTTTTTACCCCTGTTGCTAACCATTGATTGGATTAACCCATATCTACAAATAATTTGTTCCAATAAGATTTTACAAACTGTCCCTGTCGTTGCCCGAGCCGTAGGGTATGCTTTTACCCAGCCAGTGAGCTGATCAGTTATTATCAAACACTGATTCCAAAGTCCTGACTTTGGCATATCAATAAAATCACATTGCAAATGTTCAAAGGGGTGGATGGCCAGAAGTCGTCCTCCCATTTCTGTTTTTCTCAGGTTATTCTTATTTACTCTCTGGCAAGGAATGCAGTGGGCTAAAATGGTGTTGGCGTGTGACCACACTTTTCTTCCCTGTATATTTTTGCAGAAAGGCTGAGGCCAGAGCCTTAACTCCCCAGTGTCCTCCCTCGTGCAATACCTTGAGGACTTCCCTGACCACCCCCTCGGGCAGCCATTGTCTTCCATCTCTCAACTTTAGTGTGCCGTTCACCATTGTAGCTCTCTGCTCCTCTGCCGATTCAAGCTCCTTTGTGAATACACCAAAGGGGCAGTGATCTCTTTACTGGTAGGAATAAGGGCTGCTAAGAGGGCGGGATTCCCTGCCGCCTTTCAGCCAGCCGGTTTCCTACTACCTCCGGGGAGTTTCCCTTCTGGTGCCCTGGAATGTGGATAATAGCTACCTCGGACTGGAGGCTCAACGCTTCTAGGGTGTCCAGTATCAACTGATGGTGGGCCAGATTCTTTCCCTGGGATGTAAATAGTCCTCTTTCACTCCAAATTTTTTTCCAAAAACGTGGACTACTCCACATGCATACTTAGAGTCTGTCCAGATATTTACAGATTTTCCTGTGCTTATTTCTAAAGCTCTTTTAGGGCATATAATTCTGCTGTCTAAGCTGACATGGACGGGGGAAGGGGTCCAGATTCAACTTCGAACCCCCCCCCCCATCCTCTCTACCACTGCATATCCCGTTATTCTTTTCCCATTCACTACTCTAGAGGAACCGTCAGTGTACAGGTTCCATGTTCCCTCTATTGCCTCTTCCTGTAAGTTTTCCCTAAACTTTATCTGTAGACCAGTCAGGGCAATACCATCATGTTCATTACACAGTTCCTTCCTGACAGTTTCTGATAAACCCTCAGTATTAGATCGAGTTTTTCAAGGAGAATAGCCTCGATCTGTAGCAGCCTACTGACCATCATCCACCGCCAAGGATAGTCCTATGCTGGTGTGAAGAATGCAGGACAATCGCTTCCTTTGTTCCTATGTTGCATTTACTCCTGTTCTCAAATTCTTCACCTTATAACTGAAATATATTTTCTCCTAACGATTTCCGGGTTTAGGCTCGATGTAGTTGTTTGTTATAGGAATTAAACCATAACCCATAGTTTGCAAGGCATCCATGCCAATGATTAGATCCTCTGTGGCTTCTGGATAATTCACTCTTAATAAAAATACCACACATATTAACCTCTTAGAACTGGTAGTGACCCCTGAATGCAAAAGTGACTTCTAAGGAATTCCCACAGAAAGTGCCTATGTAAAACAGGCAAACCATTCCCGGTGCAAAATAAAACCCCCTTTTTCTTTTTAGCTCCCACTTTCTCCTGTCTCCAAACTCTCTATATACATGCATCACCGCCAACATAGTTAAACACGTACTTCTGCCAATCAATCCACATACTGCATCTGTCATTTTCCTGCATGTTTTTCTGTGGGATTCCATAGTCAACAATTCCCCTAGTGTCTTTTGTGTGTGTGTGCGTGATTTTCCCTTTTTCTAAAACCCTTTTTCTTAGCTTTCCAGTAGGCTTTTACAGCCCCTTTAGATGGAAAAGAATTACCCTGTTAATCACTAAAGTCTGCATGTGTTTATACAGTCCTAACGCTGGCCGGGATCTCCCTCCCTCAACACCAGGCGATTTTTTTTTTTTTTTAACTCTGTGCCTACTCTTAACCCTTTATACCCCAGTAAGTTTAACAAGCCAAAAGAGCTTTTTCTCACTCCCTGTTCTCCATTCGCTCCTATTTCTCTTAGGACTCCTCCTGAGGATTCCATTTCATATACACTTTTGGATAACATTCTCTGTGTTTTTCCTGAACTTTGAGAAAGTTACGTTCCTTCTTCTCTTTTTAATCCTTTTTCCTTTCAGCTAACTGTAGTGCTCAGCTTAGAGCAAACAGTTCTGCTGTCCGAGCTGGCATGCACTATTAGTTTTGTTAAGGACTCCTTTCCTGAATCTCCTTCCTCCTCTAGCTGCATCGCTTGTTGATACACACTTAATTTTCCCTCCTTTCTAGCCTTTCCTTTCCCATTTCCCCTCAAAACTCTTTACCTGATTAACAACTTTCCTTGCCTTCTTTACAATATTTCCAATTACTCCCTCCTTTCCTTACTCTCTCTCTATTTGCCTAGCTTCATCTAAGTATTTCCTGAGCCACCTTAAAAGTGAACACAGTCAGGGCCCCTTGCCCCTCCTTTCTCTTCCCCCCGCTTCTTCATTCCCTTCTCTTCTGAGCGGGTAGGGCAGAGAAAAACTCCTCCTGTTTTCTCTTCTTGCTACCACCTTTGAGCTTTTCGCTAGCAACTGTCCTATGGGTTTGGTTGTCATGTCATCCATTTTCTGTAACTTGGACTTTATATCTGGGTAACACCCTGACACAAATTCCAATCTCAGAATATTTTCATTTCCTGAATCTTCCGGGTCCAGCCCAGTGTTCCTTCGCATATTGCGTTTTAGCCTTTCCAGAAATTCAGCTGAACTTTCATTCTTTTCCTTACGGTTGACCAAAAAGCCAATTTCATGCTAACAGTCTTAGGGACTGTTGCCTCCAACCCTTTCAACAAGAACTCTTTCATTTCTGCACTTCGCCCTCTGATATTTTCATCCTGAAAATCCCAATCTCCAGGGGTTACTTCTGGAAGGGATTCCCCGGCCGCCTGTTCTGTTCGAGCGGCAATTTTGCCCTTGCGAGAGTCTCCTATGTGACTCTGGCCAGCTGCTTACAAATGTGCAGCAGCTCTGTGGGCTTGTAAATCATAGTCCCTAAAGCATCTCTGAGACTTCTCTGAGTGGATACTGGGCACTAACTCCCTGCTCTTCTATCTGCTGTGCCTTAGAGCGGGTCACTAGTCCCTCGGACAGCGTCCCGTCTTTATTTTCGCCATCCCCCTCCTTTTCTTTTACTGAGGTGGAGCAGTTCAATTTACAAACTCCAATTTTGTCATTTCCTCACCTTGTAACTTGGAATGTATCAAGTCTCTACTTACTGCCAGTTTTATTTCTTCTCCAAATTTGATTAGGTACCATATCCAAAAATCTACATAAGGGACACGGGGCGGATGGGCCAAATTTTGGCCCTTTAGAACGAATATCAAATTGTGTCTAAACTTCAGAGCACATGGACCATTTCCTTCTCTGTCTGAAACTCCTGTACCTTTTTACAGACTCCCAATGCAGCAACAGCTTGCCCACCGCACTGTTGCCAGGAATTCCTAACTCATTACCACCCCCACAAGGGCCTGGAGTCGGGGCGTCCCCCTCGGAATTCCTATGGTCCCCACCGGACCTTCTGGACCCCCCCTCGGGCCCTTTTTGGAAGTCTGTATTCCCATCCCACGGGAGACAAAGACACAAGGATAGGGAGGTTGCGTAGAGAGTAAGGGGTCTCTCTGACGCAGACACAAGGAGGGTACAGACAACAGTCGCACACCTTGGCCCAGGGTCCTGGACTACTTCAACGGCCACCTCTGGGAACCGCAAGGACACTCACTCTTCATTCACACAACAACAACCAACCCTTTCAGAGTTTCCCACTGCAACTTACCAGGTCCGTTGGTCTGCTGGCTCATTGATTCGTTGGCCGGCCGGCTTAAAAAAAAAACTCTCGCGTTCGTGCCTCTTTCCGAGTTCTTGATGCCAAGCAGCCAAAGCGTCGGCAAGGAAGCGGCTGCCTTAAAAGAAGGCAGGGGCGCCTTCCGATTCACTTCACCACCGCCTGTTCTGCCTGACCTCAACTGGATCAAAATCCAGCCCCAATCGGGGCGTTTAGAGCATCCCGGACGAGCCCCCAAATTGTTATGCCAAACAATTTACCTTAAACAGAAGACTGAGACACGAAGGCTTTTCTATTGAAGTTCATTTTATTTACATGAGAAGGAAAAACAAAAACAATACGCCACTGCAGTTGGCGGGAAGAAAAACCAATTTCACCTTAATTGTGGGTGATTAGGATTTCTTCAAAGAACAAAGGAATTGGTACAGTCTTATAGCTGTCCCCTCAGGGCGAGAGGGGTGGGCCTTTGAGGTCATTAAGTTAGTTAGCAACAATTCATTGGATTAGTGAAAACACATTTTAGACATGCGCAGAACAATTCACTTTCCCTAAATTGGGCCTTTGTCTCAACATTCCATGCTTATCTCAGAAAAGCGTGAGACCTTGAACAGAGAAGAAAAAGCAAGGAGAAAGGGGGGGGTCGAGGAGCCTGTTTTTACAAGGCTGGCTAATCTCTTCTGAATACACACACACACACCAAACAACTTGTTTTTCTTTTTCAAGTAAGAACAATCTTTTATGAGGCAATTGCCTTAATTGAATAAGTCAAACTTTTACTTCTATCAGGCTCTTTCAGGCAGAGCATTTATTCTCCTAAATATCCCAAGTTCTGTGCAGATGTTTTTCATATTTTCCCCAACTATGTTCTTCATGGTTCACATAATAAGGTGATATTTTCATGATTTTTCTGTACATTCCACCCCTCCTGAGAGCATGTTCAGTTTTACTATCACATTTAGTATCACTTTATTCCAACAAATGGAGTTCAGGTTTATGGGGCATTGGATTTGAAATTCGTGTCTGGTGAGTACTCCCAGTCAGAAACTTTGAATTAAAAATTAAACAAACAAAAAAGTTTCAGAAAAGAAGGTACAGTAGATAATTATTCAATATTTTTTCAAAACTTCTTAAAGATTTCCTGAAGATAAGTGGTTTTCCTAAGGAGAAAAACTTTTCAAAGGGAAATATGGACGGAAATCTTGGCAAATCTGTCAAGACCAAGAGACAGAAAGGGGAGAGGGCCCAAAAACTTAGCTGCAACTGAAAGTGGCTACTGTATCTTCCGCTGCGTCTGTTTATTTATTTATTCTGTTTATATCTCGCCTATCTGGTTGTTGCGACCACCCTAGGTGGCTTACAGACACATAATACAACAAAAAATAATAATAAAAGAGAGTTAGTACATTAAATAGGCAATACTTCAAGATGGGGTCGAAAAAATGAAAAGCCAAAAAGGCCAACATAATCCAGGCTACTTGGCTGGCTTTCCATTCTTTATTTCAACAAATAGCTCCTTTCTCTGGGTTCAGTTCTGAGCTCAGCCATGAAAACTCTCAGGATGGGGGTGAAATTGCTTAAATATCTCACCTTGTATGCCCAGGTTTACATAAACATATAAAACACAATTATCCTGTCTATTGCCAGGATGTGTATGGTCTCAATACTCTAAACGTTCATTAGCAGTGTTAGTAATAGAACTGTCATTTCTGTATTTTATTTCATTCTATCCATTTTATTACTGTTCTTAATGTAATACTTATTTAATTCTTTAAAAATATTTGTATACCTATTGTTTTTTGCTTCTACATATTGTCTTTTTAATAATGTAAGCTTCCATGGGTTTTTTTTAAGAAGAAAGACTGGATAAAAATATTTTAAATAAATACCTCAATTCCCTATAGCCATATATATATATATTTAAGGAGAAAATATATACCCCTGCTCAGACTGTAGGGTGCTGCTGGTAAAGTGCATTCAAATCACACAACAGGCTTTAATTTAATGCACACAAAAGTGTGTGTGAGTGTAACGACACTACACAATTACAGCAATTTAAGACCTGTCATGGTTTCATCCTCTGGAACCACAGGAATTGCACTTTTGGGAGATACTAGCACCAGCAGATGCTTTCCTATCCTCCATTTTAAATAGACGGAAGTTTCTCTTGTGGCTTTTCAGTGGCTGGTAACATACACTGGTTTCTGTTTCCTTGTTTAAGGAGGCCTTATAGCATATATAGGATATTATTTGTATGACCATTGTGCACCTGTACATGTGCGTCTATATATTTCTTCCCACTTATCTCTGTTCATGCATCCATACTTTGTACAGTGTTCATTTTTCAAACAGTAGTGCATTATCCTTCTTTGTAGATGAATGGTGCAATACTATATATAATGGTTGATTAATACAGTAATCATAATTATGAGCCATCAAGTCAATTCTGATTTATGGCAATCCTCTCCGGGGTTTTCCAAGAACAGAGACCTCAGAACTCGGACATTCCCTGCTCCTGGGGATGCTCTGGAGCTGTGTAGCTTGCCCAAGACTGCACCGGCTGGCCATTCTCTTGGGACACACAGTAGGGGATCTAACATTGAGATAGCTAGGGAATTTACTGCAATGTAAAGTGATTATAGGCTAATTTTTTTAGTACTGAACATTTGCATTTTGTTGCTTCTCTGGGTTTCCATAATACAAGTCTGTATCTTTTCTGAACAAAGTCATGTTTATAGATCGCAGGTTCCACACAACAGTGAGTGCTGTTAGCAAAGAACTCCAGACGGCTTGAATAAGCACGTCAAGCTGCTTGAATCAAGTGAAGGTTTGCAAAAAGGCAGAGTTAGATGGCGAACAGCCACAAGAGCAAATTCATTCCTGACGTTGGAAAACAACAGTAACTCAGTCACGTTTTTTAAAAATAAATCAAACAGTGTAGGTGAGTCCCATTCACCAAATTGATGGAAACACACGTTTTAACAGGGGAATGATGCCATGAATTGCCAGAGGTTTCCTGTCATTGCCTCTATGGACACCCAAGTCCTTGGTAGCTACGCATGCCATCTGGTATTCACATCGGAACATATTTCCTGGAAAATGTGAAAAAGCAATCCATTTTTAAAATGATGCTGGATAACAAAAGGAGCAAGATCTTCCAGTTAGATCGTACTTAAACATGGTTTCCCCTAATCTCAACTCAGTATCCCCCCTCCCCCTGCCGCATTACACTGGTTTTGAAGTTCTGATTGTTCTCACTGGAGAACCTCTAACTGCCAGAGGTTTTCAACAAGCCTCAAAGTACACAACCTGAAACCCCTTTCAAATGGTGGGTAGCATGGGTGGCTTGTGATTGGAAGAATCTGAAGTTTAGGGATCAGGTGCCACTTAAACCTGTCCATGAGCTACCACAGCAAGTACGATAATATTTGGGATGCTCTAGTCTAGTTATATGTCAGCATTTTCATTTTTCTTGTTACTTTGCTCTGACATTGGCATTTTTCGTTATTTCCAGAGGACTCATTAGTTGTGATTTTCTACAGCCTGATGGTTTAATATGACAGGCGTCCCTGGATGGAATGTTAATGATGAGGCTTCTTGGGGGTATTTTGTTCTGACTGTGTTCAGTCTATAGAATGATCCCCTTGTTAAGATCCAATTCACAGCCCTCTCTTGTAATAATTAGCACTTATCTGAATATTTAATAGCAGAAACATTGTTTTCTGAGCTTGCTGCTCTGTATAGACTCTTCAGAAGAGTCATAACACATTTAAATAAACAAATTGAATGGCATGCAGATGATCTTCTGGTTTAAGAGAATTGTATGCAAAATGAATTGTAGTTCATCCTCATTATCATCAACATCAACAACATCATCATAATCAGAAATTGTATTTTATGACTATATATATATTTTATATAGATCTATTTTATGTTGTAAGCCACCCCGAGTAGACATGGTCTAGAGGGGCGGGGTATAAATTTATTAAAATTAAAAAAAATTAAAAATCATACCTTTATTGGCATAATAAAATAAATAAAATAGTAAATGGAGAACCAATAAGCAAATAAAATCCAGCTAGTCAAAGTGTACGGAAAAGGATACATAAACAAGTGTAAAACCAACGATCAAATAAGGCCCTGTTAACTAGATTTGGTAACATCCTTCTTCTCTCATCAGTTTCAAGAAAATTGCCACTTTCTTTGATACATCAACATTAACACCTGAAAGGATATCCTCAGGTCTTATTGGTTTGCTGAGTGCTGCTAATAAGATCTGTTCGCCTTTATATATGTGGCTTCCAGTAAAATGTGCACATATGGCAGATTATTTTAATTTTTTTAAAAAAGTTCTAATGCTTGGAGAGTCTTTCTGTTTGCCAGAAGTAATGCTGTGCCCTCCATGGTGTTATGTGGAATTGTGGTTGAAATAGTTACCTTCTGGCTCTTGGTTAATCACAGTAGTGATGACACTACTGGCTGAAATCCAGTTATAAGTCACTACTAGATTAGGACCATTGAATCAATGGAGATTTGGTGAGTCAGCACTAGAGATGGGGGTACCTCCACAGGTGCAGATAATGAGAGTCTGCCCTCCTCAGGAGCTTGTAATGGATTGGCCACTCTTCGACCTGGCAGAGAAGCTCATCATCCTGCCTTCTGCCAGGAGTAGCTAATCCATTGCGAGCTCTGGAGCGATAGGAAGGGAGCATGGAGCTTGTGGCAACAGCGGAAGGGTGAGTGGTTGGTCTGGCCCCTATCTGCACCTGTGGGGGGATATTTGTATCATATGCAAATATGAATACTCCCATTTCTAGTCAGCACCTGTGCAAATTCCATTGATTCATTAGGCCTTTAGTTGCGACTTACTACTCATATCACGCATTGGGTGCAAATCAAGCATGCAACTATCTAGCCGCTTGTGCACAGTATGGGACTAAAAGACTGCATATGCTGGGCTGTTATTCTTACTGGATTCTCCACTTGCCAACTTCAATTATGTTTAATGTATTTATGTCTGTCTCCGTATTCTCAATACATGGTGGGGAAAGTAGGTCACAGTGGACACATAATCTGTTTGTTTATTAGATTGATATCCTATCTTTCCACTAAAGCAGCTAGCAATAATAAAAAATGAAGAGCCTCGTGGCGCAGTGGTTAAAACGCTGTACTGCAGCTAAAACTGTGCTCACGACCTGGGGTTCAAATCCCAGGTAGCCGGTTCAAGGTTGACTCAGCCTTCCATCCTTCTGAGGTCGGTAAAATGAGTGCCCAGCTTGCTGGGGGGGCAATGTGTAGCCTGTATAATTAAACTGCAAACCGCCCGGAGAGTGCTTGTAGCGCTATGGGGCGGTATATAAGTCCAAAAAAAAGTGGTTTTTTTAAAGTAACATAAAAATCAGTTAGACAACAACAAAAAACACAACAGTGGAAGCAATACAAGAACAGACTGTCCAGTTTATTCTGGATGTCAGCATCCCATCTGACAAAGGTCTGCTTGAATAAAACATGCCTTGACCTGCAGGAAAAACAATAACAGAGAAGGTGCCAACCTAGCAATGATAGCAGGATATTCCAAAGACTGGGAGCAGCTACTTCCCTATTCCTTCCAGTTATTCAATTGGAACACTAGTTATGCGGTCCATATTCAAGTAAATGTCAGGTGATGAGATGTCCATAGACTACAGGGTTAAGGCTTTGCAGATATATTCATGTGTTGGATAGAGAGGAAGCGCTCCTCCAAACAACACAGAACAATTTCTTTTTCAAAATATCTGATCCAGGACTCTGAAATAGTCTTTAGAAAGAAACAAGGGATGTTGATATGCAGCAAGTTTTTGTCTGTAATGCCACCAAGGCTGAGGAGCTCCCTCCCGGTGGGGAATTCATTTTGATCTCTTGATGCTAGGCTTTTGAGCAAAGCATAACCTACAGACTGCATGAACACATCCCCCCATCTCTCATGTTTGACTCCCTATATGCCCAGATCCTTGCTTACCCCCTGTAGCCTTAAAAATATGTATCCCCCCCGTCAGCTGCACCTTCTGTGTCCCTGTTAGCCACCTCTAGCATGGGAGGAAATCCCTTCTACCATGTTTCCCCGAAAATAAGACAGGGTCTTATATTAATTTTTGTTCCAAAAATGCATTAGGGCTTATTTTCAGCGGATGTTTTATTTTTTTTTTCATGTACAACAATCTTTGCTGTTGTTGTTTAGTTGTTAAGCCGTGTCTGACTCTTCGTGACCCCATGAACCAAAGTACGCCAGGCCCTCCTGCCTTCCACTGCTTCCTGGAGTTTGGTCAAATTCATGTTGGCCGCTTCAATGACACTGTCCAACCATCTCGTCCTCTGATGTCCCCTTCTCCTCTTGCCTTCACATTTTCCAACATCAGGGTCTTTTCCAGGTAGTCTACTCTTCTCATGAGATGGCCAAAGTATTGGAGCCTTTACAACAATCTAAATTTATTCAAATGCAGTCATGTCATCATCTGGTTGCTGCACAATGAGTCCGTGGCGGAGGGTGGGGTTTCATTTAACTGGGGCTTATTTTTGGGGTAGGGTTTATATTACGAGCATCCTGAAAAATCATACTAGGGCTTATTTTCAGGTTAGGTCTTATTTTTGCAGAAACAGGGTATGTTCTACTTTCTGCTCATGTAGAATGTGGAGTTTACAGACCTGAGCCATGCAGTTTATAATTTAAAGGGCATTTTTAATGTACTGAATTTTAGTTTTATGCTTTCACAGATGTCACTTACATATAGATTTGTGGACAAATACCAAATTTCTCTCATGTATGCATAGATTATAGAGAACAAGATTGTTGTAGTTTATTCTACACGGAATTTGTGAACAGTAGTTTGTATTTACAGAAATACTGTAGTTGCCTTGAAATCTTAGGGACAGAATGAAGTATAAGAAATAAGAAACACCTTAAAAACAGGGCCAGTTTTATGAGTTGGGACTTGCCAAACAGTCAATCGAAAAGTAAAATCAACAGGGAACAATATTATGTGGAGAAAAGAGAGGAGGTTCAGTGAAAGACAGGATCACGCCCTTGTTAACAAAAGAAAAAGCAGGTCCAAAGGGAAGCCCTGATTTCTGTAATATGAAGAAATACCACAAAGACGGGGAAAATATCCCTAATTTAATTAGTAACTGAAGCCGTGGGACTGACATTTGAAATATAGCCCTTCTATTTTCTTTTCATAAAGCATATATTTACTTCTGTGTCCTGTTGAAATCCCAATAACACATAATCTACTCAGCTGTAAAAAGAAGATTGCCATGGTGGGGCTGTGTGTTTGACAATGTACTGTCAAGAGTTTCCCTACAGACAAAACTTCATTTTAAATATTCTGACAGAAACAACTCCAATAGCTTGCATAGAAGGGTGTTTTAAAGATGTGTATGTGTCTGTATGTTTGTGTTTTCCCGTGCACTGTCTTCTTAAAAATTTAAGAGTTTCCCGCTCTTAGGTCTGATAAAGTAGACTTGTCCACAAAAGTTCACATTAAAATACAACATTTAGTCTCTAAGGTGCCACAACATTTTTGTTGTCTCTGTTTTTTACTTTTGTTTTGTTTTGGCCTGATATATTAGCACAGGTTCTTTTGTTTTGGCCTGATATATTAGACTGGCTACCTCTTCTAAAAATGTAAGTTAATCCCTGATGGATGTTCTGGCTAGAACTATAGCCAGGAACTTCCTGAGGAGAAAAATGCTGAAACAAAACAAGGAAAAATTACTTGCTCTAGCTTTGACTTATGACACTAAGCAGCAGGATTTCAGCCAGTGAGTCTATGCAACCAAGGCTGCCATTCAATATTACAGATATCCAACTTGCACTCAGTCCCATGCCGATAGAATTATAGAGGTGGTGGAAGTAGCTCAAAGAGGTGCAGAAGTGTTTGTGGATGAGTGTGCAGGGCCACATTGGCAGTTGCCCTCTGATTCCACTAGTATTGTTGGCACATAGGTGGCACAAAACTGAGATGGATTTCTTAGATTTGCATGTTTTCCAGGTGAACTAAACCAGAGCTTTGAAAGTTACTTTTGGGGACAGCAGCTGTTAGAAACCCCAACCAATATTGCCATACTACTACTACTACTACTACTACTACTACTACTACTACTACTACTACTACTACTACACCAGGCACAGTCAATCAAAATTATAAAACAGTGACTGCTATTATATAACAGATACAAGTTGTAACCAAAACCTTGAGTATCTATTAAATGTTGGTGCAGTATGAATGCTGTTCCTAATATTCCCTTTTTTGTAACTCAAGGTGCTATTTTTGAGATCTGCAGCTGCTTAGAATACTATTTGAAATTTCTTGATATTGTTCCCAAAGCTCCGATGGTAATGAGGACCACTGAAGTGAGTTTCATCCACAACCAAGCTGTTTCAATTGCCAGGTCTCTGTACTTTGTTTGTCCAATTCTTTATCTTCAACTCTGACATCTCCTTCTACTACTACTATGTCTGGTGTGTTATGTTCAAGGTGTATATCTTCTTCTTCATTAATTAACAAATTCATTTCATTTTTATACAGTCTACTGCATGTATAACCAACCAGCTTAGAATACAGTTTAACAAAAGAGGGAATAGAAATAATAAAATGCAAATAAACAATAACATAAAAATATAAAAATACATTTACATAAAGCATTCATAACATTTAAAATATTTAAAATGGCAGGTTGGTTCATGTTGGCTAACTAAGCTGAGTCTGCTGGTATAATGTGTTGGAATGCCTGCCTAAATAGCCAGGGTTTTAGTGATTTTTTTTAACTGAGGATATTGGAAGTCATAGTCACTGAATCACATAATCATGTATGTGATTCAGTGAAATGATCCCTGTGATTTTTACATCAGAGCTGAATCTATATTCTTTTGAATTTTAAGATAACTGAAGTGATTGTTATGAAAAGATTGTAGCAAAAATTCTTGAAATCTTACATATTTTAATATAAGAAATCTCATATATGTTTATATTATGAGATATTACTTGATGACAGGTATCCTCTCATGTCTGGTCCCATACTTTGGTGGAGAATGTGTTGTCAATAATTTCTTTTTTCCAAGATTTTGCCAGTAAGTGGTGCTATAGGCACAGTTTTGAATGGAGATGCAGTGATGCTTGTTCTAAAAGCTTTAAAAATTATCTTGAACAAAATACTGCCTTCTTACCTGCTTTTTGCATAAATGCACCAAAAACAATACCTTTACAGCTCACTCATATGCATGGATTCATGATGTAGAGGTCAATGTTCCTTCGAAGGATTAGGAGGGAGCAACAGGCTGGAAAGACATTTTCACTTCCCTTCTCTAGTGTATTATTTAGCATCAACAACAATCATCATCATCCTCATGTGCCGTCAAATCAATTCTGACTTATGGTGACTCTTTTTATGGTTTTTCAGGTGTCTTATGTACAATGATAGTGCCTGACGAGGGCTCCTATCATTGTTGCATTGCTCACAGTAGTAAACTACTATTCCATCATATCACCTCGTAATCAATGATGATTGCGGGAAACAGGAATAACTGGGATTTGGATGTCTTTAATTTTAAATCAATCTGTGGCACAAGTACGGAGAAGAAATGGGAAATACTGCTTTTCTGGTCTACAGAAATCCACCACTGCAACATTTTGCATCTCCAATTTGGAGGCTGCAAATTCACATATTTCACCTGATATATGATGCTATGGCTTTCTCAGAAGCCTAACACATGTCTGGAGGGCTGGTGGTCTGGAAACAGGCCAGGAAGCTCAGGACTCGGAGTGCAAGTTGCTGAAATGAAACAGCCAAGCCACAGTTAACAGCTTTTTATAAGCAGGTGGAAGTACCCTGCCTTTGTGAGCTGCAGCATCACTTCCGGGCCCTCTGTTATAATGATGCTCAAGGACATCAAAGTGCAGGTTAGGACCGCAGTGATGAAGATTCCCTCAGTGGTAGTCTCACGTTTGAGAGCTCTGCCACATTACAGTTCATCATAGTTAATTGTGCCAGTACAACAGCAATAACAAAATGATGAGTATATACAGTATATTCTCAGCTTCGTTAAATGGCACCGAGTAGAAACATTAGGAAAAATCACTTGAGCTTACATTAGAATTAGGTTTCATTTATCAGTCCTTGCCACTTCTCTTTAAAAGGTCCTAGTTGGCAAGCTTCAAGATGTGGAGGGAGAAAGACTTTACCTTAGGCTTTGGAGAGCTGCTGGACTTGAAGGAGATCAGGCTGCCCACGCATCTCTATGCCTGAGTAACCCGACACGTTCTGCAACAGCCAGCCAACAGTGAAGATTCACATAAAATAATTTTCCACCCTGGCCTTTCTTAAAGTGGTGTAAAGATGCCTAAGGCACTGTGAGTACAGTACTCTTCAGCAAAGTGGAATAAATACTGTTGCTGAGCTACTGAACAGAAACAAATGAGGATAAGGTCAGAGTTTCAGAAATGTTTTATATATTGGCTTCAAATGGGGGTGGCAATGCTGCAACCAGGGTCTCAGGTCTCTGTATTGTTGCCAAAATACAGGAGGAATCAATCAGATTTCTTCCAAGGTGAGTAGGCCCAGAATCGCTTAGGAGCATAGCCTTAAAATCCAGTTGCAATGCTTGAAAACTCACAATTGACAGTAAAAACCAGAGATGATCTGGCAATTGAATTTGAAGCCCTGGTGTTAGCTTTTACAGTTTGAGTTGTAACTTATCCCAGGATTGTGTCTTCACATTGCAGTCAACATAATTAAGTATTTAATGGAGACCCCTCTCCAGGGACTCACTCCATGTGAGCTACAGGTTGAGACAAAGGCTGAGTGCCGGCACTTATATTTTATTTCCGCATTGTCAAGAGCACAGCATCTTCCCGCTGACCTGAAGACAGCAAGCACAGGGCAGGCCATCCAGCACTTACCGTTTTGTACTCCAAAGCCTAGTTACTATGTCCCAGGATCTCCCATTTGACGTTGCTGCCTCATGTTCCCTAACGTGTCAGTCCTGAATGTGCTGTATTTTCCTTTTTTCCACTTTAATGGTAGAGCAGCATATCCCTCTTCATCTGGATGCCGATATTATAGCCTTTTTCTTTCCAAAATTTTTGACAGTAGAAGTGTGTTTTACAGTCTTACAATTCAAAACTCTATAGCCTGAGTCACTGTGCACATTTGTCCCAGTACATGGATAATTAAATGCAAACAATATTCTCACTTTGTCTTCCATGTTTCAAGCATTTGCAGTTCACGCTTAGAGCTATGGGACTCTCTTGACTCCCAGCCCTGAGATGGAGGTTGTCTAAGAATCCCACAAGGACAAAGGACTCTTCCCTTCCCCAATTATTGGTATGCTTTGGGCCGCCTTCTCAGTTAATGTAACCTTTGCTAGGAAACGCTAGAACAAATCACAAGACTAGTGCTGTGAGTGATCTTTGAACGATTTAACTGATTTTTCATTAACCAAGAGCTTATGGAGAAGTTGCTAAATTTTAAGGCCCATTAGCAGCTACTGACACTGAAATAGCTATGAAATTCAGGATCTGGCTGTTGTGACTCCTGTGTATTTGATAAATTACCTCACTGCAATAGTAAGAAGTTGGGGAAGATAGATCTACTTGGCCTTTCTGAATTTAAGAAAGTTTATCAAATGCTTCAGGGGGAGGGGATTGTAACTGTCTCCTCCAAGGAGAAAAGCACTTTACTTTCTTACAGTCACACACACACACTTTTTATTGTTACAGCATCGAGCCATATAAATAAAACAAAGTTAAATTCAGAGCTTCAAGTACTGACATATACTACAAAAAGCCAAGTCAAATAAGCAAAGGGCACTAAAACTACAAATATGACAATGTTTTGGCTATCTATTCTGCCTACTATGGCATGCCGCCCAAAATTTCGCTACCAGTTCTGTAGTAATCCGATTTTGATCAATTAACAATTGGTTACAGTAGTCTGAGTCTGACTGGCTTGTCATGTCTTTTAAGAGGGGTGCAATATATTTTCCTGGAATCTTGCTATGCCTGTTACATCTGAGCATCATATGCTCAATGGATTCTATCTCACCAGATCCACAAGGGCAGAGTCTCTGTTCCCTCGGGATCTTCTTAAACCTGCCTTCCAGGTCTGCTGAGGGAAAGGCCTCACATCTAGCCAGAGTAAAGGCTTTCCTAAGTTTATATGTCTCAAGCTGTGACAAATAGGCCATGGGGAGCACGCGATATTTGTGCGTGTCCATCGCTCTAAAGTTGGGGCATCTACCGAGATCTATCTGTCTTTCCATGTCCATTATTCTCTGTTTGAGGGCTGATTTTGCTTCATCCCATTGCATACTCAGTATTGCTTGTGGAGAGAAGCCCATAACATGCCATTTGTTTAGGACCGCTTTCAGCCACTTCGATTGAAAATTGTCCTTTAGAAGTAAATGGTTTAATCCCTGTGGTTGATAATTTATTTTAAGCCAGTACTGAAGGGAGGCTATTGTAATTTTGGCTACCATTCTTAGTGAGCCTGTCTCTAAACGTATTTGTGCATTTGGTACGCATCTTGGTATGGGCCAAGAATTGCTCTAAGGAATTTAGTCTGAACCCGCTCTATCGGGTCAAAGCAGCTAGATGGAGGCCCTATAAAGGTGCCGTAGAGCATCTGGCTGACCACCTTTGCCTGAAAGAGTTTTTGGGCTGCTGGAATATATCGACCCCCTTTGGAGTAGTAGAACCTTAAGATGGCATTTGCTGTTTTTTCCCCTTGGGTAGCTGCATATTGTATATGAGCCTTTCTGTCCCCAGTGGATTGAAGGGCCATACCTAGATATTTAAAACAGGAAACCTGTTCGAGAGATTGCCCATTTATCATCCAAGACCTTTTCTTTTGTCTTCTACCAAAGGCCATAATTTTTGTCTTTTGATAATTTATTTCTAATTCCTTCGTTTTGCAGAAGTCTGCAAATTTCTTAAGGGCTCTCTTTAGGCCGATTGGAGTTCTTGCTAGAAGTACAGCATCGTCCGCATAAAGAAGGATAGAAATATGTCTTTGATGCAATTTTGGAGGGTGGAGACTAGGAGAGTTCAAGTATTCTACTATGTCATTTACGTATAAATTAAACAGAGAGGGGGGCAGTAGGCAGCCCTGTCTTACTCCTCTATAGGTGTTAATTGGTTCTGTTAAATTTCCTTTCCTGTTGAGCCTAACCTGAAGGTTGGTGTTGTCATGTAGCACACGCAACAATAGAAGAAATCGTTTATCTATTGAGGTGGCTTCTAAACTGGCCCATAGTTGCTGTCTTGAGATCGAATCGAAGGCTGCTTTCAGGTCAACAAATGCAGCATATAATGAGGTTTGACCCTTTGACGCATATTTCTCTATAAGGTGTTGAATAATGAGACAATGGTCCATAGTGGATCTACCCTCTCTAAAACCAGCTTGCTCTGCAGCTATTCTATTTTCTTACAGTCTGTATTTTAAAAAGAAATGGCTCTTAAATGCAGAACTCAGAAAGGTCTGTATCGGGAACATTAGGAACAATGTGAATTCTCACTCAAGGTGTGCAGATCTTTGGTTTGTTTTAGAATACAGCACCCAGAATTCCTCAGGCAGCTGTGAATTCCAGTCAAAAACCCCAAATCTGTGTAACTCTAATTTTTACTTAAGGAAGGTTAATTTGGAGTCTTTTTGTATTCTACAAATAAGTACAAACTCTCTCTTCTGCTTAGGCTTGTCTGTTGCTTCCAAAGGAGAATTTCCCTTCACAAAACCCCTTTCAGAGGGAGAGACTCCACCAGCTAACTTCAAAGAAGACCTATGCAGGTGTTTGTTGCTGCTTATCCTGGTGTCTACCTAAAACCACCCTCTCTTCAAGATGCAAATAATACAGAGCCTACGTTTCTGTGGCAATTGTGTAGCACTGTTTCCATGAGCAATGTGAAGACGTATTGATGTTTTGGCCCCAAACTGAACCACGTCCTTTTGGATTTTCCCCTCATGGCCACACAATCCTGACTGCAAACAGCTGGCCCATATAGGTTGCCATGGCTATTTATATTCCTGTAATGCTAAACAATGAGGAAGGGTGAGGTGGGGATTTGCAGTTGGGGCAGTGTGGCCCATAGTGAATCTGGTCACAGAACACTTCCCCTGGACCCTTGGAACTTGCCCACCAGCTGCCCCTCCTGACTTTCCCTGGGTAAGAAGTGCTGTTTCCATGTGGAGGCCATTGGTTTCTATCCTTTCGAGACAGTGGCCATTTTAAAGGCTGCAGAATGCATTGCTTAGCATTTGCATTGGCCAGTGCTTTGGGAGAGATTCTAAAATGGCTCCCGTCTCAGAAGGATGGTGGGGGTCCTTTCTAGAAAAGTAAGGAAATGTGAGAATAAGGACATCAGAGGAAAAGCAACGATGAGAAAAAGCAGTTTGAGCCAAACAGGCAGGGAAGTGGAGAAAGTATGGTGAATGGAGTGTAGAAAGGGAAATGGAGGGTGAGACTGAGGAAAGGTGGAAAGACGAAGGCAGAGCACTGGAAGCAGAAAAAGGGAGGGGAGGGGAGGGGAGGAAAGGAATGGGGAAATGTAGTGGCTGAGGCAGATCTCTGTGACCTTGGTTGCTTAGAACAGAAACAAAGAAAACAGGAATACTGAATTTGCACTGCAGAGCTGTATAGTTTGGCACTACCATAACTACTCTAGCTCCATCCTATGGAATCCTGGGACTTGTAGTTTGGTGAAATGCTGACAGTACTCTGATCAGGGGTTCTAGTGCAATCTTTTGAAATACTAGAGGTGCCAAGCAAAGACTTCTAATTAACTCTAAAATGACAAATCCCAGGAATTTTATGAGATGGAGCTAGAACAGCTACAGTGGTATCAAACTGCCATAACCACAGTGTGAATATTCTCTTAGATCCTTGGTCTCATCTGCACCCCATGGATTTAATGTATTGTGCAGCTGACTGACAGGCTGACTTCTGATCTTGATGCTCTACTTCTCCATTTAGCACTAGTAACAGTCAGTTAGTTCTCGTAAATGGAAGCATTCAGGCTGTTCCAGGATCAACTGTCAGACTTCCACTGAAGAACATTAAAGCATAAAAAGATCTCTGCAGGATCAGACCAAGGGCCCATCTACTTTGCTAGCCTGTTTTCAATAGTGATGTCTCTTGCAAGCTTACTAGCAGGACACATGATGGTGCTAGTCTTCCTCTAGGCTACCTCAATGAAATGATTAGCAGCCTGCCACTGCAAGTTTGCTGAGGATCTTCTGTTGCAGAGTTTTGAAATGTTGTGGTAACTTTCCTCAGTTGTGCAGCAGAAGTGCACGGACTCACAGAGTAAAATAGTGACTATTTCCAAGATAATCCACCCCTTCTCTCATTAGCTGGCACTTACATCTCAGTAACGTACTCTGAGACATTAATAGTATAAAGAATAAAAGTATTCCATTTACTTACAATTCTGAATATATAAACAACAAACTAATAATCAGTGAGACTGTTTTTTTAACATCTCTGCTTCAGTATACTTTAACAGATGTTTTCTACCAACTACCATCAATGGACATTAACAGACTCTCTGAAGAAGAAAAAAAACTCTCAGCGGAGAGGCTGGACTCTCTTCTGACACAGGAGAACTATTTGTTAATACCAACAGACTGACAGTCTGTCCTAGTCAAACAAACTACAGTGGGGTCTTGACTTGAGAACTTAATCCGTATTGGAAGGCAGTTCTCAAGTCAAAAAGTTCTCAAGTCAAATCTGCATTTCCCATAGGAATGCATTGAAAACCATTTGATCCGTATCTGCTCTTTTCCGTCCATAGAAACTAATGGGAAGCTGCTATTCCGCGTTCGACCACTAGAGGGGGGATATTTTGTTTCTTTTTTTCTTAGGTCAAGAAAGGTTCAGGGAAGGCAGTCCGAAGACTGTCTCCCAATCCACTCTCTAAACGCTGGGAGGAGTGAGGAAGCAGACAGGCACCCTTTTCACTGGCCAACAGTTAACTGAAAGTTCAAATTTTGCACTTTCCCTGCCTCCCACGTGGTTTTTTTTCAGTTCTTAACTCAAATCTAAGTACTTAAGTCAAGTCAATATTTTCCTATGAGGGTGGTTCTTAAGTCAAAATGTTCTTAACTCGAGCCGTTCTTAAGTCAAGACCCCACTGTAGAAGGCAGCATATGAGGCTGTAACAAACTCCGCCATATTCTTTGGCTCAAATGTAGAGTGCTCTCCACTCTACATTTGACCATGTCTGTCCCATGCACAACGCTCCCTTCCTGAGTTACTCCTTTCTAGCTGCCTTTAAAGAAGGATCAGAGGGCACTGAGCTGATTGTAAGGAAGGAACCATAGCTTATTAGCCGATTGCCTAACGTCCAAGTTTCAATTTGTGTTGCTATCGCCAGTTAAAAAGATCAGAGAGGAGGGTCTGAAGAGCTACTGCCGATTAGAATAGAAAATGTCCTTCTAGGCAGAAGGACTGACTGACCTGGTTACAAGCAATGATGGAGTGGTTAGTTTTGAAGTGAGGTTGCTCATCATGACAGACCCCAGATCCCACACCCTTAAGGAGAATTTTTAAATTGCAGGCAGCTAGGAACAAACAAGTTCTAGCAGTTTTCCTCTCTGCTAAGAACAGTTTTTTTTTTATTAAGCCAAGGGATCTTAATTTGCCATATAAGACCAAACCACCCCAAAAGATTTTGCATTATAATGGAAATAGGTCACAACAATATATTTTTCCTGGAAAATCAATTCCTTCCTCAGTTTCAGGTACTGTGAGGACTGCAGCAGATCTGAGAAGAAACAGGGAATGCTGAGGGGTTTAGCAAAACCATGGAATGCTCTTCTACTCTGTCATAGGGAGGAACTACATGTTTCGGACAATCCCCAGCAAGCTGTTTACTGTGGGTTATCTGAAAATAGGCATGAAGCTGCCTGTTTCAAATGCCCTGCTTTAATGCAGCTCCTTGTGTTAAAGCAGGATGTGGATGGAGGACTGCTGGACTGCCAGTGCAGGGAGGCTTCCCACTGCTACGGATAACCTCAGGGCAGCAGATTGCTCACTTGACCTGTAACAAAAATGGAGCTACCTTCCCCTGGCAAAAACCAAGGTCACCCACTAGCCATGCAGAGGTGACTAGGAGCACCGGGCCAGGCAGCACTGCTATTCTTGCCTATGAGGCAATTCCAGTGGCTCTATTTTTGCTGCCTGCTGAACTTTGACCCCAGCACTAGCCGCAGCTGGAAAGCCTCCCAGCACAGCCCGCTTAGTGACAGAAGCCCTGGTGCAGTTTTTAAAAGTGTGTTGGCACCATTTTTAAGTTGCATTAGGGCTTGCATCGTGTGCAGCAACCAAAGTCACGGTGAATTCACTTTGCATTGTACAGTACGCACAGTATAGTTACTAGATATAAAGTATTTTTCTGCAAGCACATAATCTGTATAAGTCAAAGAATGACCTAAGAAAACAGTTTGTATCATCCCCATGTTTCCTTTTGCACAGGTAGTTCCCTCTTGGGCTCAAGGAATTAGGTTAATTACTGATCTCTAATTCCATATTGATACATGACGACTCTTCCTTATACATCACATAAATTTTAGGCTGCTGGTGATGTATCATCCTAGGTTCCACAACTTGTGGCAGATGCTTGCAAATGACACAGCATTAAATGTACACACCAGTGCACTTGCCTCTTAACTTATCTTTGCACCGTGCAATATTAATAAGCCAGCTCTTGCGTGGCTCCCAGTTTACAGCTACTTGAAATACTGTTATATCATCGGAATAGTGTAATTTACAAAAAAGCTCATCTCCAGAGAAGAGCCTCCACAGAATGAGCACTGAATTGTTTTCTCATAATTTTTTTTTTGAGGCAATGTGTGGCATGGAATTTTTAGTGCGTGCAACTTTTGTCTTTTCTTTTGAGTTTGCCTTCTCTAAAATGCATTTTCATTGTACGCCTTTATTCATTGCTCCCTCTATTATGAAAGTGTTATTAGGTGGGTTTTATTTTCCAGAATGAAAAGGCAAGAGCTGAGGTTGCTTGTAAAATCTTCCTGGGATATAGGCTAACTGTAGTTATGGGTAAAGAAATCCCATTCAACTGTACCGAGGCATCAGCCTCTAAATGAGTTATCTCACATAACTTACTATGCTTGGCAAGGAATACGCGCATGACTTTTTCATTAAATAGTTTGGGCACAAACCAGCAAGTTTGAACTAGTGGAGCCTGAGCTATTTGACAATAAGACTGCTGTGCAAACTGACACAGGTGATTTCTAACTCACACTGAAGGCAATGAGCCTTATAGTTGATTAAATGCACATACAATCAGACCACATGCCCCCTGTCACTCGTGGTACCAGCACCTGGAATGAAATGTAGGCTGACTTCCCTTTCTTATCAGTTGCCAGAATCTGGAAAAATTACTCTTTCAGATGGCAAAATTTCAGAATCTCCTAGCCAGAACTAGTAGCCATCTTGGCACAGGGGTCATTGTTATCCCGAAAAGATTCCTAATTTCTGCTCCTTCCCAACTGGTCCAAATTAGAATAGAGATACAGGAAGGGTTTTGTTGTTGTTGTTTTGTTTTTTAATGACTGCTCACACAAGATTGCTGCCAGCACAGCTGGTGGCATTGCTGATGACAATGAGAATTTCAAAACTATTTTCCCCACATCTCTATAGTATAGCTCAGCATGTTCTACCAAGAATGGACTCAGACATGGCAAAATCCACATGTTCATATTGTCCATATTATTAGCTTCATGCTGCATTCAGACATAAGTGCAAATGCCGGTTATCTTAAAGCAATGTGTCATTGTATGTTGAAGTTTTAGTAGGATCTACAGTAGTATTTGCTTGTCACAAATACAGTCACACCATTTGTTGTTACATGTTGTTACTGTACGTCATCAAGTCACTTCCAATATATGGCAATCACATTAATGACCTCTAGAAGGTCTTGTCATTAATCGCCCTACTCAGTTCTTGCAAACTAACCACCATTGCTTCTTTTGTTGAGCCCAGTGATCTCATTTTTAAATTAGTGGGGTTTGGGGGATAATTTTATTAGGTGCTGAAGGAACACAATGTAACTATATATCTTGTAGTGACAAATAAACAAGCACAGCATTAGTGACAGAACAATCCATTATCTTCGCAGAATGATGCAAACCATTTCATATGAATAATTACCTTTATTGTAATACATAGATGGTCGCAAAGTTCCATGTCAACTTGGAAGTTGTTGTGTCTGCCTTCTTCCTTCTGTTACGTAAACATAATAAACAAGAATCGAGTATCAAAAGCAAAAAGTCTGTGTTTGCTCATTAGCTCTTTGGATTTCTTGTGTTAACCTTTAGGGCTGAGCCTCAAACATGTTTATACCTATTTAAGAATGAGTCTTTATCACCTTTCCATTTTGGGGCCAGCTCTTGTCTTGTTGCTGCAAGCAGAAGTGTGAATAAATTTTGTGTAACAGCCTCAGATTTTCACCAGTAAATAAATTAAGGCTACAATGGATCAAAACAGTTTTGTTGACACTCTAATTCAGCATGTTTGAGGACAAAAACAGTAGCCAGCCTTGGACATCACCAACAGATTAGGATGGAAAGTCCTAACTTCACCACTGCCTCACCAACAAAAAATTGTAGATGCTTTAGATATTTATCTCTGGCTTTAGTTAAATCTGGTAATATTTAATAAACAACTGAGATTATGCCTGTCATGGCTGAAGTGTATGTTCTGTTTCAATGAAATACAATCTGTTCACTAAAACAAATATATTTGTGTTTAAAGTGCTACAATATGTTGTCCTTTCTTTTCGTTTCTTTTGG
Organism: Pogona vitticeps; assembly: GCF_051106095.1. Lineage (NCBI taxonomy): Eukaryota > Metazoa > Chordata > Lepidosauria > Squamata > Agamidae > Pogona > Pogona vitticeps. The sequence continues at coordinate 120,491,376 of NC_135787.1, forward strand.
CACACTATTCGAATGGTGTAGATATCCTACTATCTTGCTGTTTGACATCTAGAAAGCGAATTATTTGCAGAATATTATGCCATAAACTTTGGATATTTGGCAATTTGTCTTTAATAATCTGGACCCTATTTTGTCTGGTGGGAAACATCATATATCCTATATTGCCCAGCTTGTTTCTAATTAGCAAACTACAGTGATTTATCTTGACAATGAAATAATGAGTGATATCAGAAGATCAGGGACGTCGCCTTTTGCTGTTTTTCCATACTATGAGTGTTGACAGAAATAACTGATTTGTAATTTTCGTTGAATTTAATGGAGTCAATGGAGTGAGAAGAGGTGTTTCTTCTACATCCATCAGGATCTATTTTCTGTCATTACTGTATACCCATATGCAAATGTTAATATGTGCTCAAGCTGATAGGCACCATCACTGTGTTTGGTATACCTACCCCTCCTTTTCAAGTTTCTTAATATGTTTTTTAATTGAATTGAGAACTTCTTGTTGTGTTGTAGTCAGATTTATGATTTCTTTGTGATAATCTGACAATTGTTTTAAATGGATTTTTCCCAAATATTTTTAATAGTAGCTGAGAGGGGATTTTTATTTAAATACCAATTAAGAGTAAAAGCTCTTAAATGGGTAACCAGTGTCTCTGGGATTCCATATTTGTTTGTTCTGCTCAGAGTAAGCCATTGAAACAGCATTTTTAGATTTTTTTTTCATTTCATAGAAGATTGGCTAATTTAAAAAAAATTCCTAATTCATAGTATTTCTGCCTTAGGAATGTAAAAGGTTTTTTTTTGGGGGGGGGAATCAAGATGTAATATCTCTAATTCTGCTCTTGCCTTTATCGGCAATTTGTATATTTTATTACTACCTGTGTTTTTATGTTGTTCTAATTGTCTAATATTTCTTTACTGAGCGATCCATCTCATGTTTGATCTTACTCTTTCCCTCTGATCATTCCTGGCATTATTATCTTTCCCAGTGCCTCTTATATTTTTATGATACTGTATGTCCAAAGGACAACAGGCACAGTTGAGTCCTTTCGGTTCTGCTGCAGAATACAACTTGGATTCAAGGTAGAACCCATTTATTGCTGAAGATCTCCTTCAGGACCACAATAAATTGATTTTCTCCTATCCTCTTTCTTTATTGTCCAGCTTTCACATATGTTCATAGTCTATGGGAAAATCCATTATACAGTATAGATTATCATCAGTGTGACATTACATTTAAGGATCTTTTCTCGTTACTTCATAGCTGCCCTTCCAAGTCCCGGTTTTATATTGATTTCTTGGCTACAGCCTGCATTTGGGTCGACTACTGAACTGAGTTATAGAAACTCTTCAAAAATTTTGTTTTTTTTCACTGTGTCCATTAGCTATATCATTCTTCTGTAGTCATAATTTTGTCTTTTTAATGCTTAACTGTAAGCCTGGTTTTGTAATTCAAAAAATCTTCCTCGGTAGCAAGTTGTTACTGTTTTCTGCCATTAACACAGTGTGATCTGCGTATCTTGAATGTCCCTTAAACTATGGATGTTTTCACTCCTCTTTCATGCCATATAGAACAATATTTGAATGTCTAGTGAATGTCATGTTACTTTCATGGTGAAGGGCCACTTCCTGTCTTCCTTCACAGAACTACAGGAAGTTTTAGCACTTTCTTTCTGAAATTTTGGCCGTTGCAACTTGTGCGCCACTCCATTTGATGAACTGTGTTGTTAGGGGTTGATTTTTTTTATTTAATGTCAGTGAACGCCTTCTGTCTCTTCTGTTTATCTGAAGCTCTGTGGCTTTTACTCTTTACATGGCAGAAATTTCAGGTTTACAGCTTGACGGAGAGCTGTGCACCTATAGAAACAAGCCATGGTTGAGTTCACATGTTTCACTAGTAGGTAGTCCTCAGCGCTGGAGTTTCTAGACTTTATATCTCTGGTATTGCCAATTAAAAGGGTCAGGTGAAAGGTAGTGCCAAAGATCACCACTTAGGATCTTGGAGAGACAATACTAGGAGATGGTGTTGGGTTAGAAGGATTAATAGTCTGACTTGGAATAAGACTGTTTTATATATTGCAAAAAGAGTGAAAGGTAACATTTCACCCTCCCAGTGTTGTCAGACTGCAATTCCTGTTGTCCCCCTAGCCAGCATAGCCAATGGTAATAGGAAAGGGATGCTGTAGTTACACAACATCTGGATGCTCTCCAGCCCCGCTTTATAAAGGTCAGCCACAGATTAATTAATTGTATATGTAAATCTAACATATGCATTTACTGTATATGACCACTTGCATGTGGGGGAATCTGAGATAACCCCATGATTTAGAGGTACACCAAAAGAATTTTCTCGTTTCAGTAGGAAGGGATCAAGGCTGCAAGAGTAGAAATTCTGAGGAAGATATATATGGCAGATAAGACTAAAACTCTTTAATGGCTCACATCCTTTTGTTTGCTTTGAACTTTCACAGTTACTCATTCAAACTGAGACTTTTCTGCCAAGTCATAAAAGTCTATAAACTCTAGCATTAAAAGACCCCCCAAAGTGTAAGTATTGTCACTTTTCCAAGCCATTTTATAATTTGCTATTATCTCTACCCTGGAGTATGATTTAATTACAGCTATGCTGTATGCATTGTACTTGGTCCAGATTGCTTTAATGTGAAACAATACTGTTGATGTGCATCTCAAGCTGATAATGAGCCAGGCCTGCGATTTCTCACCAAAAGTGCTACTTTCAGTCAGGGCTCAGTGGTGGTGATGAACTGATGCTTGTTTTGACACTTCTGGTTGTTGTAAAAAATCTGTGCATAACTTGGCAAGTTTGCTGAATATATTTTCACTATGATCACGGGAATGTTAATAGTCTAGCCCAGGTGGGCATTTTTGCAAATGTCTTAGATATGAAATATTACACCATACCTGAGTGACAAATGGAAACATCTGAAGACAGAGAACTTCCCCAAAAATTGAGAACTTGACCTCCTCGGTCCCACTTAGAAAGACTACCCAAATGTATGCTGCCAGATTTACCTGAGTAAAGAAGTGCCTGTTTTTTTTTTCAGAAACAATATTTCATAATGTGCTACAAACATTGATATTTAGAAAGTGAAAGGTACCTGGATAAGAGAAGCTTTTCTTTTTTGCCAGCTGAATTGCCATTGTAAGAGATTTTAGAGTCTCCTTTAGGCATTGGTATCCTGGTAGATTAACCCACCTGTAAATCTCTTCCTTTTATTCTATTCTATTCATTGATTTATTGCTTTAGTTGGATATAAAATATGGTGTCCCAGTAGCATCCATTCTCAGAAACCTCTTATAGCACTGATGTTATAGTTTGGGGTATGGGCTCAGATGGCATATAGGATAGTGCTGAAGAGCGCTGTTTCGCTGGGTGCAATCTCTCTTGAAACAAGCCTTCCTTACACACATGATCAAGTCCTGATTGCTGCAGCTCAGATCCAGGAAAAGAGTGGCCTTGCCACTGGGCCAAAAAGTTCTGGAGCAGGGTCCAGCTGGATCATGATTTCCTGTACGATGTCTGGTCACTGGAAAATAGCTTGAATCTGACTGCACCACAAGTGGTGCAAAACATGAACTGCATTGTCACCTGATCACACCCTTTGTTAGGAACATTGCCCAATATTGTCAATACCACTAACAGAGGTTGCTTCTCTCAAGGGCTTCAGGCAAGGATCTTTCTTATCCCAACCTAGAGTCTGGAACTGGAGCCTTCTGCGTGCAGAGCAAATGCTCTACCACTGAGCTGTGTTGTTGTAAAAGCAGCAGATCCACCATTTTCATAAATGCACATCTGTCGTCTTTGAACCAGTGTTGAGTCTCAGTGTGGCTTCTGGGGTAGCAGGTGCCAGGGTTAGGCCTTTGGTGTTAATACATAGGTTAGGTGATGCCAAGACAAACAGTCCCACTCTTACTGGACCCTGTAAGCAGGGCCGCCTTTTTCATTATGCAGAGTGGGGCTGTCATCTTGTGCAGCAGGTGAAAGGTTACTGTTTGGATTGGTACTTCCAGATTCACATTGCCAATATGGCCTCAAAGAATTCTGGGAGTTGTAGTCTAGAAAAACTGTGGTTCCAAGCTTTCGCTGGGAGTTGGCTGCAAAGTGTTGGAGACAGCTGTGTGACATGTAGTTGGTTCTTTGCCCCTAAACTCAACTGCCGCTTTCTCATGAGGCACTGATGCTGTCCCATTGCCAGGGTTGAAGAAAGGTCCAGCTTTTCATCCTATTACCTTTTAAGTATGGAGTGGAAAGTAGGGAAACTGCCTTCTTGACCTTTGCCCCAGGCAGCAAAATGCATGGCGTAAGCCCTGCCTGAGTCCCTTGAGTGGAAGGCACATTTCTCATGCCTCCCGCCCCTGACCTTCTGTTGCCCATGTCTATGCTCCACAACAAATACTTACTTGATGTAGTTGTCATCACTCATGTCCTCCTTTTGTTCTTACATAGATGGTGTTCAGCTGAGGTGGGACTGACTTGTTCTTAATGCTTATTCCGCAGGTCTGGATTCACTATGCTGCCTGGCGTAATTGTAGTCTTTATTCTTTGTGCCATGAAAGATTCATATGAATGGGCATATGAAATATTTAGCTTTCACAGCAGCATACTAACTTTCATATTTGGCTATTTTCACTCTACAACCTAATTCTGGAGAGAAACACAAATTGCAGCGACAACCGGAAACGGACTTGTGACACCTTTTTCTTGTAACATTAAAATGGCTACCTACCTGGAAACATATTCCCACAGGGCCTACTTATAGCTTTTGAGCTATAATATAGTGTACATAACAAAAGGCGATCACAGTTATTTTCTAAATCCAGAAAATGAAAGCCTTGTTATTTTTCATTTTCATCCATAATTTCAGCTGTCATTTTCTTTTCTCTAAACATTGTGCCCCATGCCCATAGAACTTTCTTTGATGCCCAGAGAAAAAGAGAATGCCCAAAAACACTTGGGCATGTTATGTTGTAATATCATGACAACATAGGACAGAAGATGATGCTCCTGTACCTTCAATACAGTTGGCTTCGGTTTCTCCCAGATCTGATTCTCTCTGTAAAATTTATTAAGAAGCTTGCAAATTTTGGTAAGTGTGTATAACGTTTAAAAAGGAAGAAATGAACAAATTTCTCAGCTCTCTCCACAGGCCAGATGCGAACTGCAGTCTTGCACCTGCCTGTCACGGTGTTAGAGATGAGAAGCTTCTAATAAAGAGGTGGCAGGTCTTAATTTGGCACTACTATGATTTAATATGCAGAGATTCAAACCCAGACTTTATAAACATTCGAAACCCTGGTGCTGGAAGGACAAACTTGTTTTAGTATCTTCTACATGTTTATATTCTTTCCACTATGAATATGAAGGAATCTGCAAACAGTGGTGAATAGAGATGAGCACAAACTGGAAAAATGGTGGTTCATTATTGTTCATGGTTCGTGACGAACCACGAACCACCCACAAAACCCTGGAAAAACAAATTGGTTCATGGGTCATTTTTTCCAGTTCATGCTTAGTGGGAGAGGAACCTACCACCTCTGCTCCTCTGCTGCCCACCCACACCCTTCTCACTGCCCCCATCATCTCTCCACCTGGTCCTGCTGCTTCTGTCTCCTTTTCCACTATCATCTGCAGAGACAGCAGCCCAGCTTACCTTCCAGCAGCTGGCCTAGTTGTTTCTCCTCATATCATAGAACAGTGATGGCGAACCTTTTTCATAAATCGAGGCACCACTTTATTAAAAGGTTTCAGGAAGACGCAACCACCTGAGAAGTGTGTGGCACACTAGAGTAAAATTCATTCATTCATTCATTCATTCATTCATTCATTCATTCATTCATTCATTCATTCATTCATTTATTTATTTATTTATTTATTTATTTATTTATTTATTTATTTAACTTACATGCCGCCCACTCTACCCAGAGGTCTCTGGGCGGCTTACATCAATAAAAATACAATAAAAATACATTGGTGCCTCGCAAGACAAATGTAATTCATTCCACAAGAAGCACTGTCTTGCGAAAAAGTCGCCACAAAAAGCGGTTTCCCATAGGAATGCATTCCTATGGGAACCTCGCAAGATGAATGGAATTTTTTCGTCTTGCGAGGCATTGGTCTCGGGAAAAAAAACCTGTCTTGTGAAGAACGGCTATAGAAGAAGCCATCTTGCGAGGCACCATAGCATCGCAAAAACCAATCGTCTTGCGGGTTTTTCATCCCGCGAGGCGTTCATCTTGCGAGGCACCACTGTACAATAAAAAGATAAAACAATTAAAATACTCTAAAAATTGCCATCAGGACCCACAGTTGATATTATTTCAATTAAAAGCCTTCTGGAACAGGAAGGTTTTGACCTGGTGCCAAAATGGCATCAGTGTTGGCGCCAGATGACTCTCAGTCGGGAGGGCATTCCATAGTCTGGGGGTAGCTGCTGAAAAGGCCCTTTGTCTGCAAGCCATCCCTCTTACCTCCTTGAGGGACGGCTCTTTCAAAAGGGCCCCCTGGCTAGATCTTTACTACCGGGTAGCCTTATATGGAAGGAGGCAGTCCTTCAGGTATCCAGGGCCCAAGCCGTTTAGGGCTTTATATGTCAAAACAAGCACTTTGAATTGGGCCCGGGCAGCAACTGGTAACCAATGTAATTTAATCAGAATCAGCTTGATATGTCCCCTAGTGGCCCCACCACTCACCAGCCACGCAGCTCAATTCTGGACCAGTTGCAGTCGCCGGACCATCTTCAAAGGCAGCCCCACGTAGAGCGCATTGCAATAATCTATACGAGATGTTACCAGTGCGTGTGTAACTGTCATGAGATTCTGCTCGTCCAGGTAGGGCCATAGCTGGTACAATTTCCGCAGCTGAAGGAAGGCGTCCCTGGCCACCGAGTCCACCTGCGCTTCCAGTGTTAGACTGGGGTCCAGGAGCACCCCCTGTCCCTTAGGGGGAGTGTAACCCCATTCAGGGCAGAGAAATGGCCCTCCAACTTGTCTGGCGAAGCATCCACAAACAGTACTTGAGTTTCAATTTTTTATTTTTAAAGAAAGTTTCAAGTTACACTGCCGGCACTTGTGGCCGGAATGTGGCTGGGGCACGTCACAATGATGGGGGGGGGGGGGAGAGGGAAGGAAGGAAGGAGCGGGAGGGGAGGGGAGGGGGGGCTGCATGACTGCATTGTACCATCCCCGTCATTAGGTGGACCCCCTCCCGGCCCCATAAAGCCTCCAGAGTCGAAGCTGGCAGCCTCTGCTGTCTGAGATTGAAGCTGCCGGTAAGCGCACTTGGAGCGGGGCTGCGGTGGACAGCTAGGGCTGCCCCCCATGCACGCACGCACTTCACTTATTCCTTTTGTGGGAGGGGGAAGGGAAAGGTTTATCCTCTTTACAAAACGGGGCAGGGTCCAGGGTTGAGAGGCCGTGGGCGCAGGACCGCAGAAGCCCCATAGAAGGTGTTTGCACAGAGTAACACAGCTACCCCTTCTACAACTATAGTTAGTGGAAAAATTAGTGGAAAAAAGTCATCACCTCCTCAAGAAGTCAGGTTGTCATACTCTATACCCTAGTAAACCCTGGAACAGGTTGCCATACATTAGAACTGACTTGACATGTAATTACTATTATTAAGCAAGCAATACAGCTTCAGCATACAGAGTTCCATCATTTGAAAGGCAGTTAGGAGATAAAAATTTTAGGAAACAGTAAAGCTCTTTAGTATAAAGTAGAGCTCAGGAAAGATATTTTTACCACAACTCCCAGAATCCCCAGCTGTCATGGGAGGCGGTTTCTGAGAATTCAGGCCCTCAAAAGTAACTTTTTCAACCTCTGATATAAGGATGAATCTGTGCTAGACACAGTAGACATCAGTATTATAAGAAAACAGGAAAAGCCAGGGCAAGGGAACTCTGTGAAGTAGCTCCACTGCTAAAAACCAAAAATTAATGTGGTCCAGCAGGGGTGCCTCAAGATTATTTGCTGTCTGGGGCAGAAGACAAGATGGTGCCCCAAACTTTTCCACAAGTCAACAAAATTGGCAGTTGACTGTTACAGAAACAAGACTGATCATGGGACGGCGACCTCTGCTGTGTTTTTCTTCACAGTGCTTTTTTGCATGTCTGACTCTGGTGCAGACCAAATGGTGTCTCGGTTGAGGAAGCAGTCTGCCTCTGGTAGTGTTGAATTCACGGAGAGAGATACTGCTGGACTATGATTCTCGTCATCTTTTCCCACCATAGTCCAGCAATCTTTGGAGAGTTACACACTCCCCACCCCGACCCAGTTTGTTAAAAATGCCATTTCCTCCCTCTGTCTCAGATCACTTGGTTTCTCTGGTGTTGTTCTTTCTGGGCTATGCTGGTGGCAGCCAGGATGAGAGAGGACAAACCTTTGCCATGCTATTCAAAGCAGAAGCAATTGCCAGATTTGTCCCCTTCCGTGGTCGGAAAAGATAAATCGAGGTATCAATAATACAATATTATTATTATTTCAATTGCACAGCTTCCTCACAAAATGCAAGTCCACAGGGGCATCTCTTTCTTTAATTAGGTCTCTCACATTCAAGGTGCACCGAGGAAATGCAGGAGGAGCAGGGACAACACACTGACAGAGCTAAATATCCAGAAAGTGTTTGGTGATTTGGGTCAGCTCACATGCTTTATGGGTCAACAGGGGCTACTTAAAGGGAGGGGCAGTGTTTTTGGAGTGCTCGGCATAGCCACCGAGCAAGCATATATAACATTGGCTCTCCCAGGACTCCTGCTCTAGCTGCTTGTAGAGACATACTAAATCTCATCTCTTGTGAAAGTATCTGCCTATATAGAGAGTTTATTTTAAATAATTCTATTAGTGAGAGGGGAAGAAAAAGTGAACATATTAGTGGATTATGTTGATGTTTGCTAGGCGTTGCCACCTCTGGTCCTCTTAGGAATGTAGCCGGCACCATATTCGTAACAGTGCAAAAAGGAAAGCAGCTTTATTCTCTTTTCAAGAAAATAACTGAATAGATTGCTTTCATGGTGAAGAATTCATGGACATCCTAATACTGTTGGGCTGCAACTTCTATCATCCCTCATCACTGGATATGCTGGCTAAGGCTAATAGGAGTTGTAGTCCAACAACTGAGGGTCACGAGTTTCCCACACCTGGGCTACATCACTGCACAGCTGGTACAGAGTAGAATTTCCTCAGAAATGCATGCCCCAGCAATCAGACTTGCAAAGTCAGCTCAGGTTTGCCTTCCAATGACCCGTCACAAGGCAAGGCATCACTGACTCAAGGGAAAGTACATGCTAAGACAAACGGGCATCTTTCACCACTTGATGAAGCATCAATTTCTGATACATGCTAAGCGTATCGTGTGATTCAGCCCTCAGGGAGATGGCCTTTGTTTGGTTTCACCATAATCATCATTACACATTGCCCAGGCTTAATCAAAAGCATGAGAACAAGAAAAAGAACCCATTATCCAATTCCATACTTATTTCTTAGAATTTCCCCAAGATGATTTCTACGGAAATGTTAGTTACACTGCTGTACAATAATTTTAATGATCACTTCCATTGTCCTTCCTGCTGCTCATCCCCACCACCACTCCAGGTCTTTCTTCCCCATGCGACATCCTAAGAGAAGAAGGGAAGCATGGAAACAGTGCAAATGTAGCAGCTGTTTTTAATATTCTCTTTTCCCCACCCTCCCTTCCCCCTCATAATCGCTTTGCAAACCTAAAGGGAATGCAGTGTTTAAAGGGCGACAGGCAAAGCTGGTGAGGAAACAAAAGCCTCATTCAAATGTGGAAACGATGTTTATTTATTTGCAAATGAGAAATTATGCAAACCCTCCCTGCCTACCTGTATGCTCAAATTGCTTGGGGGGCGAGTCTGAAATCACATCAGCGGTACGCAGTGTCTATCCGGCACCTCTGCCTCAATAGCATTGTGTCGGGTATTTGCAAGGGAAGCGTGGAAGACTGTTGGTTTCATTAAACGGCCTTTCAGGTTCTGGTGTGGCTCTTTTGGTGGAGTAACAACAACCAGTAAAGTGGGGCGGGGGGGAGCAATTCCTCAGGCTGCTTGAATGATATTTATTGCTTTGTGCCAACTTGGTGGCGTGGACGGGACAGATACCGTGAGAGATAAAAAACGCTGAACAAAAGCTGCCGATAAAAATGTATATAGTTCAAAAGATAACATATGGACCTTAACTCAGCGCAGACAGTTAAACATGCAGTGTTGACTACGCTGTGCAAAGCTGTAACCAGGCCTTTCAATACCCAGCAGAACGGCACAGAGTTTACAATCTGTGCCTGCTAGACTGCAGTCCCAATTGCACGTTGCTATTGTGCTTTACTATAAATCTGCTTCCTCCCACATAGTCTGTGAGAGCACTGATCTGAGGGCAGCTGAATATCAGGTGTTTACTGAGAGATTCTAAAATGGCTGAGGCATCTACCTAGAAAGGTAATAAGCATATATTCATGGTTTGTGATTGTTCACATGAATCTACTACCTATATTTCATGGTATCAGTGGCATCCCGAGAGCACAGGAAGCTGCTTAATAACTCAATCAGACCTTTGGTCATGTCATACAGTATTGTCAACGCTGACTGATAGAGACTCTGGGGTTTCAAGCCAGGATTCTGTCCTAGGCCTGCTTGGACAATGTACACAATCTGTTACGGTGATACAAATATGCACTCCTGACAAAGATAGCTGGAAACTATCACAGGAAAAGCTTCACCTTATAATAGCTGTCTGTTATGCAGTCTTTATAAGGGATGTGGTGGCACTGCAGGTTAAACTGCAGAAGCCTCTGTGCTGCAAGGTCAGAAGACCAGCAGTCATAAGACTGAATCCACGCGACGGAGTGAGCTCCCGTCGCTTGTCCCAGTTCCTGCCAATCTAGCAGTTCGAAAGCATGTAAATGCGTGTAGATAAATAGATACTACCTCGGTGGTATGGTAACAGCATTCTGTGTCTAGTTGCGCTGGCCACATGACCATGGAAACTGTCTACGGACAAACGTTGGCTCTACGGCTTGGAAACGGGATTGAGCACCACCCCCTAGAGTCGGACATGGCTGGACTAAATGTCAAGGGGAACCTTTACCATATGCAGTCTTTAAAAGCACAGTCAGTTTCCATAAAGAAATGGCACTGTCAGTCATGGTGGAACTTCACAGATTTCACATCAGATTCTTGTGCACAGCTAAGCCAAATTCAAGACCTACCACACCAACTCCTTCAAATGTTTTACACAGAATTTACAGAAAATTTGGGATGGATAATAAGAATTTGCCACTAGAAATGGGCATGAACTGAACTACGGGCCAGAAAAAAAAAACAGGCTGGTTCATCATTCAGTTCATGCAATCCCTTTTGCCAAAATGAAAAAAAATTCACTGTAAGACCCATCGGAATCGCGATTAATCTGTTCCAGCCGAAGGGGGGGGGAGAAGAAAAGCAAACAAATCATGCAAGACCCTTCGGAAATGCAAAAAAGCAAAGCAAAAAGCAAACAAACCCTGCAATACCCATCAGAAATGGGAGAAAAATCCAAAAGCAAACAGACCCCACAAGACCCATCGGAAATGGGGGGGGGGGCAAAAAGCAAACAAACCCTGCAAGACCCATTGTAAATGGGGGAAAAACCAAAAGCAAACAGACCCCACAAGACCCATCGGAAATGGGGGGGGACACCAAAAAACAAACAAACCCTGCAAGACCCATCACAGCATAGAAACAGAATCCCACCACCCAGCCCAAAACCGCACTGCAAAACCCATCCAGAACAGTTTTTAAAAAGTAAAAAGCAGCACCTTACCTTACCAGACAGCCTGAAGCCTCCTCCAATTGCACACTCTCAAGCTGCCTTTTTCTGGTTGTAACTCAAAGCTCCGGCTGCAAGTCGCAGCAAAATTTTGCGGCCAGAGCTGGTTGTAACTCAAAATGGCCATATGTCGGGACGTTCTTAAGTCAAGGCACCACTGTACCTTAAAACCTACCTACCACTCCTTTCTGCCACTAGGAAAGGTGTTAACCTGAAAGTATAGAAAACAAAAACAAAACCCAAACCCACAACCAAGTGTTTTGGGGTTACCCTTTGATTTTGCTCCAGGCATAGCCTCTGCCCCAAGCTGGGCCCTTAGATTATTCAAAAGATTACTGGAAGGTTTCTCTATTTTAAATGAATCATTTTGTCCCTACTGGTAACATGTAATTTCATATGACATGAATGTGCTGTTGTCTGCTTATAGTTTGCTTTACTTTTTCTTAAGGTAAAGGTAAAGGTTCCCCTTGACAATTTTTGTCCAGTCGTGGGGGCGGTGCTCATCCCCGTTTCCAAGCCATAGAGCCAGCGTTTTGTCCGAAGACAATCTTCCGTGGTGACATGGCCAGTGCGACTTAGACACGGAACGCTGTTTACCTTCCCACCGAGGTGGTCCCTATTTATCTACTTGCATTTGCATGCTTTCGAACCGCTAGGTTAGCGGGAGCTGGGACAAGCGACGGGCGCTCACTCCGTCACGTGGATTCGATCTTACGACTGCTTGGTCTTCTGACCCTGCAGCACAGGCTTCTGCGGTTTAGCCCACAGCGCCACCACGTCCCTTACTTTTTCTTAGTTACACTTAAATAATGAGAGTTTGGTTTAAGCAAATAAACAAGGATTTTTATTGAGAAACCACAGATAATAGATAGGAAGGAAAAGACAGGTTCTAAGATGTGAATTATAAAGGTGAAAATAGCAGTAAAATGTAAATATATTTCTTTCATATTTAAAGATCAAAATAGCTTCTTTACATACTCTGTCTTTCTGACACACTCTCTCTAAGCTCTCCAGAAAGATTTAATAAACTCTAGTGCAGACTGTTTCTTCTGACTGACTCTGAAGCAAGATTCCCTTCTTTTTCAGTCTCTCAGATCTAACTCTCTGAGTTCTAAAGTCATGTGCCACACTGACTGGATGCCTTCCTATGATATTTTAATCATGCTAACCAATCCACATTTGTTCATTCAGCTGCCAATCATACTAGCATTCTGCCCATCCACTTTTCAGTGCTATTCTTGTAGAAGCCTAATATACAGTAATTGATTATAAGTACATATATACATGATGAGTTTTTAAAAGGGCAGGATATTCATATATAGTACTCGGAAGTGGTTTACCATTGCTGCCTTCTGGCTCTTTCTCCAGGGAGGCACAGTAGGGAAAAACAAAATTGGAATGTGTGGGTCTCAGTGCACACTCCCTTGAGCATTTGATGCACAAACGTATCTGAAATAATAACTGAAATCCAGAAACAGGACTTTGCATAATGCTGCTGCTGCTGTCATCAGCCATGGTGTTCCCCCTAGGGTTGCCAGATACATTGGTACCAAAAGGAGGACATAGAAAGACAAAAAGGAGGACAAAGGAGGACATAGAAAGACAAAAAGGAGGACAAAGGGGGACATATTGAATGTTTCATTTGAATCCACATTAAACCCGCAATCAGTACAATTTTATTACAATTCCTGCCAATAAACGTCTCTTAGTGAACTGTCCAAGAAACAGTCATGTTAAAAAATAAAAATAAATTCAATGGAGGCTTTTTTCAAAATACCAAAGAATATTATTTAAACAGCTAATTGTACAACTACTACCTTGAAATACTTGCTGTTCTCAGCAGAGCTAAATGCAATGGAGATTAAATTTTGCAATGTTCCTTTTTCCATGGTTTTATGAAAAAGTCAAGTCTCTCTCTCTGTGTGTGTATGTCTCTCCCTCTCCCTCTCCCTCCATCTGACACACAAACCCTTCCTCAATGTTCAAACAATCAGTTGCTTCAGTTCACTATGTCCATTTCCTCTCATGTCCATTTCTACCCATCCCTCCCTCGCACCTTTGAGCCGTCTCTCCCTTGCAGTCACAACCTTTATTTCATGATTTTATAAAACTAAGTCTCTTTCTCACTCACATACATCCTCCCTCCCTCCCTAAATTTTCCCCAATCTTACTTTTAAACAAGCCTCTGTCAAGCTCTCTCTCTCTCTCTCGCACCTTTCTTCCCTCCTTGATTGAAGTTTCCCTCGGCCTCTCAGTCACCTCCCCCGGAAGCAGTCACTGATTGCCCCGGCTCTGTTGCACAGCGGGGGACCAATTAAACTGGCTTATCTCCGATCAGAACCATCAGAACGGAGGATTTACAAGCCGCTGCCGGGAGGATTTACAAATGCCTTACAACCAAGGAGGGAGGGAGAGGTGATTTACATTTACAGGTAGAAATGCAGGACATTTTAAAGCTTTTTAGCTTTGCCTGCCGGACACAGGATTTTCGCTTAAAAAGCAGGACATGTCCTCCCTTTTCTGGACGTCTGGCAACCCTAGTTCCCCCCCTCAAGTTTAAAATTCCTGGTTCTCCTCTCTTTCTCAGGTCCTGAGATTCCTGTTGTCAAAGGGAAGCTATTAGGAGTGGGGTTCAGAACTTTTTAATTTGCCAAAAAAAAACCACAAACCACACGTCACCGAGGGTGATGGACATCATCAACCTTATGTGGTATATGTTACACTGCTGGATTTTAGCCAGTGATTTTTAAAACAGATTTTTTAAAAATTCTCTTTTTTAAAAAATTGGAGTGTTCTGTGGTGGTTTAGGGGAGCCAAAAATGCACTAGAGAGGTTAGAGGTGCCCTGTGGATTGCATGTTGTTCACTTCTGATCTAGAGAGCTACCTGCTATAAACACATGGGCGAAATGCTGTTTCTAAAAGACCACGAGGCTGATCCTTCTGCATGGAGTTGGTTCCATAAACCAGTGGCGGAGAAAGTATGGTTCTCCAGAAGTTGTTGGACTGCATTTCCCGCCAGGCCTAATCAGCTAAGCTAATGGTGAGGGATGACACGAGTGAAAGTCCATCAACATGTAAAGGTCCATATCTCCTCCCCTCCACTTGCCTATGTGTATGCTTTGCTTGTATAGGAGCCAATGTCTTGTTTTTACTGTGATGCTAGTCACACAGAACCAATACCCCCTACATTTCTTTTAAACTGAGCTAAGAAAGCTGCTGGGGATGGCTGAATTAGAGCAGAACTGGTATTGGCCAGCTACTTTGCCATACGACCTTGCTTAGAACATCAGTTACTACGAGATTTTCTGTGTTACTATAGTTCATTCCACTTTTCAGATTACTTTATTGGCACCTGAGGTCTTGAGCTAAAAGGTATCTGATATACAATTATCTGGCTCTTTCTAGTGACCTCTATTTTTGACAAGAATAAGAGTTGCTATATATATTTTTGCCATGTATCAAAGGGAATTTAGGACAAGTGCTATGTAAGGAACAATAATTATCCTCCCAGGTAACATATGCCAGAAGTCACAGAGTATAAACCTGTTAAATATACCTAAAATAGTGATGGGATCAAAGCTGAGAAGAGAGACATTGTATGGATGCAATAAACTTCAAAGCCAAATCTTTCTATGTTGTGAAGTGAGCCAGAGTATTACTTAACAGCAGAACCCTATACGTGCCTTCCTAGAAGTAAGCCCCACAGAGATCAGGGAGGCTTAATTTAAAGTAAGTGAGTAGAATCTAAGAATGTAGCCCAAGAGTGATTATTTTCATAATCCTTAACACATTTCTCAAGATGTATATTCATTTATTGCAAAGTCCTAATCTGTCCCATGGCAAAGGGTCAGGGCAGTTAAATTTTTCATAAAACGAAACTTTAATCAGAATCCAATTACCGGGTTTAAAGCAAAAGAAATGCTAACTCTTTCCACACCTACCGCTTTAATCCTAAACTCAGAAAGCAAAGCTCACATTTGATTCCCCAAACGATCAGGTTTCAGAGACGGTAAGTAATTTATTTTATTTATTTATTTATTTATTTTATATCCCGCCTATCTAGTCGATAGACCACTAACTAAATACAACGGCAGTGCCTCTATCTCAAGTTCAGCCCCTGCCACTAGGCAACCTGAAAGAAAGCCTCTCCTCTCCTGCAGCCTTACCTGATCCAGTATTCACCAGATGTGCTCCATTAGCAGCTTGTTGGCTATGCTGCCTTAGAGTTCATGGGAACTGCTGTCCAACAGAACTGAAGGAGACCAGTTTGGTAGGAGACTGGGGAAAGCTACATTGTTGGGTGACATCAGAGTAGACATGGGATATTCACACTCCTATCCCTGGGGATACGAGTATGAATATCGGAACCACAGGTGCCTGGGAAATCCAGGCCCTCCCCTCTGAACTGGCACATCCCATTATTATTGGTCACAGTGGGGCACACATGGCTGGCATTGTTCTTGTTGCACCAATCATGGAAGTAGCCCGGCCCGGACTTCGTCACCTCCCCACACACAGCTCCACGCAGAAGAATCCACCTCGTGGTCCTTTAGAAACAAGGTGGCCGTACATTCCATTACTTTCTGGAGTTGTCTGCTCCGCAAGGAGGCAGGGAAGCACCGGCTGAGCTACTTCCATGATTGGCATTATGAGAACAACAACACCTGCACCGCAACCAGTAATTGGACCTGTCGGTTCAGGGATGGGGTGGGGATTGGACGTCCCACCCCACCTGCGGTGCTGATATTCACATTTGTATCACCAGGGATACAAATATCCCATGTCTACATTAGAGTATGCCTTTTTATATGTCTATTTGCAGTGGATCATGATGTGGAGCAGAGGTGAGGACACGCACAATGTGATGATGCCGACCATGGGTTCTGTGTTGTAGTGGTAAATTTGGAAGTGGATGCTGCCATCCTGATTGTCCCCAGAGCTGCTGCCAGCCTGCCCAGAAGAGTCCAAATATGTAGGCTATGGAACCAGCTCATGCTGATCTGCAAGTAAGAAGCAACTATTTTGTAAAGCTAAGGGCTCTGAATTGCCTGATTTGAGACCAAGCCACCCTCAGAGGTTTTGCATTACAAAAGGAATAGTTGTTTCTGAAAAAATGTGTTTCCCTGACAGCATTTTGAGGATTGCAGATAAGCTCAGAGGGAACAGAGAAGACGGCAGGGTATGGCAGATGATACAATAGTCCCTGCTGCTCAGAAAGTCTTGTTTCTTTGACTCTGTAAGCCTGACTCCACTACAGTACATCTTTACTTCCCATCCACATAATTGACTGCTGTTCATGGTAAAGTGGGGAAGAACTACAACACAATAATATCGGCTGTGGAGAAACTGACCTAACATAAGGAGTGGGCATGGGATGATGCCCACAGATAAACCTCACCCAGGATGTCACATCCAGCAGCAGCCCCTTGTTTCTCCTCATGAGGTGCTGCACCATCTGAAAAGCTAACTAGCTGGAAGGCAAAGACAGACTAGTGCCTATAGGCCCCTGACTGTGCCTTTAGCCATGCATAAAGAGGAACAGCTGCCAGATCTTTCCTGCCAGCTGTGCCACTGACACCAATACAGCTGCTGCAATATATAGCATGGCATCGAGACATCTTGGCAGCCATGCACACCTATATTTTCTTTTCATTCTCTCTCTCTCTCTCCTTTTTAGATATAGGAGCTTCCTTAGAATATTGGGGAGGAGAGAGATTGGGTGTGTGGTTTTCAATAAACAAGCAAACAAACATGCATCAGCATCTACAGCAAACATTTATTTATTTATTTATTTATTTATTTATTTATTTATTTATTTATTTATTTATGCACGCATACATGCATGCTGCCCACACTACCCAAAGGTCTCTGGGCGGCTTACAGCAATTTGAATTCAATAAAAGGATTTGTTTAAAAAATTCCCTCGTGCATGGCCAGCCTCTTGTTAAAAATCATTTTTGTGGCACATGCAAGCCAATAATCAGGAGAATCATGTGGGCCAGTTGCCACAGGTCGGTGACATCTCACCCTCACAGCCACCCCTAATTAAAACAACAACAACTGGTATTCTTCACGTAGCTTGTCAGCTATTTAGCTCAGTCAGCATTACTACAGCTGCTAATTTTCTATGTTCTGGCACATGTAGTAACTAGTAGCTGAAGTGGTATCGTTCACGCCATCAGTTTTTTGCAGATGGAACAAATTGGATTTGTGACACAATTACTTAGGGTCCTTACAAAAAGATCTTATCATTGTAGGAGGATGTCCCACACCAAACAACAACCACAACCTAGAAGAGGGTGTGGGTATCTGTTCTCACCTGGATCTTGATAACAGGTGACTTTACAACACCTGATTAATGTTTTGTCCAGGAGGTGGAGGAAGGAATGGCACGCTGGCGTCATTTGTCTCAATCCTCAGGGGCATCTCCTGTGTCTCTTTCTTAGGTGCTGGCTTCTAAGCGCATTCAAATGAAGATGAAAAGGAGGGCCAGACTTTAATCAGATTGTCTTCTAGATTTGCAGTCTTTATTCATCTTCTCAAAAACAGCACTTGCCTTAACCCCTTGACTAGCCCAGTGAGAAATCACAATGCGGGCCACACTTGGCTTCCACTGTGTGCCACGCAGTTAATTTACAGAGTCGAAGAACGCATCACTCCTTAAGACTATCTGGCAGTCTTTTCTGACCTTCTCTATTTGAAAGAAACATCTTTTGTGTAAAAGGGAGAAGGCGAACTAAATTAAGACAGATCCATCCATTCCGGAAGGCCTGTGGTACCCAGAGAAATCGTTTTAAGCTTCCATGTGTCAATCATTAGCCACCGTGAAACAAGACAAGACCCAGGTGTCCATGAATGCATATTATGGGCAGGTCAAGGAAAACCTGCTGGAAAGGTCAGCAATTCACACACTCTTAAATTCTACTTGCAGTGGGAAGGAGATAATAACATGTTTAATTCTGCCACCTTACTCCTAAATGTCGACCTATATAGGAATGATTGAAACATATCCATATATACTTGTAACTGTAAAAATAACAAGGAATAACAACATTCCTTGTTATTTTTACAGTTCCTCTTGAATAACAAGGAATGGAAAGCAGAGGAAGACCCAGGGTAGCAATATGTTGTACTTTTCAGAGTAAAGTCCTCCATGAGACTTGCCATCCCATCCTGGTGAAGAACCTTAAGAAGAGAGAGCAGAGGCCTTCAAATTGTCCAGCCGGAAAGAAAATGTATCAGGCATATAGACCATCTGGTCACAGTCTCCATAGCTATGGAGAGTTATGTTTTCTTTCTTTTTAAACCCTTCCAGTTACTGTATAGTTGGAGAGATTTGGAATTTGGATATTCTCCCTTTAGGGCAGAGAAAAACGTGTGACAAAATTTGCCCTATCTCATCCTTTCCCTTGAAAAACTGAGAAATGATCTGGCTGGATTCTTCTTGGTTAAAGGAAACAAACAAGCTTCATGTAAAGTTCATGGCTTTGTTGTTTTATACAATATATGTAGTGTGGAAGTATATCTCCACATGTCCAGGAAGTGAAAGAAAGAGAAAGGGTGGCTAACAAAAGAAGCAACAGGAAGGAAAGGATACTCAGAGATTTTTGGTGTGGGGAAAAATTTCTACATTTAATGGCAAATGTGGAGTATGCTTCCCACGATTGTAGTTGTTTAGTCGTTAAGTTGTGTCCAACTCTTCGTGACCCCATGAACCAGAGCACACCAGGCCCTCCTGTCTTCCACTGGCTCCCGGAGTTTGGTCAGATTCATGTTGGTAGCTTTAATGACACTATCCAACCATATTGTCCTCTGATGTCCCCTTCTCCTCTTGCCTTCACTTTTTCCAAACATCGGGGTCTTTTCCAGGGAGATTTCTCATGAGATGGCCAAAGTATTGAAGCCTCAGCTTCAGGATCTGTCCTTCCCACAAATACTCAGTGTTAACAAAGAAAACTGTACATTTACAACAAATGTGTCTAAATTTGCCTCATGATGTGTACAGTGGTGCCTTGCTTAACGAGCACCCCAGTTAACGACGAATCTGCATAGTGATTTGGTTTTTGCAATCGAGAAATGGCCGCCTGCTGTGTTTTTGCCCGGATTCCTTGCTTACCGGGCAGCAAAAATGGCTGCCGTATGGAGGATTTTCGCTTTAAGGTGAGTTTTTTGCCCATAGGAACGCATTAAACGGGTTTTAATGCATTCCTATAGGCTTTTTTTGCATAGCGACGAATCCGTATAGCGACGATTTTTGCTGCACGGATTATCGTCGCTATGTGGGGCACCACTGTACATTAAAGTATGCACATTTAAAAAGCAGAAAGGCCTGCCATGTGTAAGACTGATGGTGCAAAGAAAGTCAAAACATGTTGTTCAATGACAGTGAATCTCACAACTGTACATTAACTAATAAAGAATGTTAAAAGCAGGCATTAACATTTGAAAGCATTCCACTCAGATATATTGAAATACGAATAAGTTCTATTTATTTAAGCCAGTTGTGGAGCACATGAAGCCCTCTGCATGTTGTTAGACTTCAACCCCTTTCAGCCTTAATCAGCAAAGTTTGCCTTGAGGGACATTAGTTGCAGTCCAACAACCTCTAGAGGATATGATTGTGATATTCCCTATAGGTGGCTTTAGGGTCACACTGTGAAGATCAGTTTTTGGTTGAAAGCTAGGCGGAGATGTCCAATTATGAGAATTTCCCAATTTACGGAGATATATCATAAGTAGTCTGTACTACTAGAGCAATAGCATGAATCTGCGTGATTTCCCAGTGACAGACTTATGGAAATTTCATATCCAATGGCATCTCTGATATCCTCTCACCTCCTGTCAATAGGAAACCGCAACAGTGACACCACGTGCCACGAGCATTAGCAGCTTGCATTGTGTGTGTGAGATGTGACTGACATGTTGTCATATCCAATCTGTGGATGACACTATGAATTTGTGCATGCAGTTTATTTTAAGAAAAGGCTTGACAAAGTGCTTCTCTCTCTCTCTCTCTCTCTCTCTCTCTCTCTCTCTCTCTCTCTCTCTCTCTCTCTCTCTCTCTCTGAGCAATGAACAGCTCTGAAATTTTTATTATGTGAGAATATGAGAGCTCATTGTGCAAGCCTCCACTCCTTTTGATAAGAGACCAAACTAATTAACAGATGGGGGGAAGGGCAGGATTTGGCCAACAGAACAATGCTCCAGCTGCCAGGGGAGACAAGTCGGCAAACAGATGGCAAAATCCTGATTCATTTGTTCGATACAGCAGTGGATGTTGTGCTAATATGAGGCATAGGGAAAGGAAGGCCCTCCTTACCATCATTTCAGAAAATGTTCAGCATGAGCCAAGCTCTCTGAATGCTGTTGCTCATGTATCAGAGCCAAGGAAGTTATTTTTAAAAAGCAATTCATTCCCATTAGTCATTGCTGGTTTTTTTAAAGTTATTGATTGCTCTTCATCACTGTAGTGTTAAAATAGCAACTTATTTCTCTGCTTGTTACTTTCCTTTTGCATTTCATTTATCTTATTAATAGTGGAGGAGGCCTAATGATAACAGAATGGCATAACACTTTTTAAAAAAATGTTTATTTATTTTTTTAATATGGTATTTTAAAATGATTACCATATAGTTTTAGCTGTTGTGAGCCATCTTTGGTCCCCCAATAGGAAGAAAAGCAGCATATACCGTAAATAATATACATGCATACATACCAGCTGGAATAACTCAAAAAATGCCCCCCAGGTTATAGTTATGCTGGCATATCACTACTAGTGTAATTTTGGAAGCAAATTGCTTCAGATTAAAAAATCACTGTAGACATTATGTGTTGTATACTGATTCATGGGACACGGTCTGTGACAGATAAAGTTATGTCATTGGCATTGCACTGATATAACTACGCAAGAGGATTTTTGTCAATTAGGGAATAAAACTTATTGCACCAATAAAGTAAAACAACTCATTGAATTATTTTGCCATTTTACTTTGTTGTATCCTTATTAGCAAATAGGAAAGAGTAGTAACTATATCACTTCTGACTTATTACTTTCAAACTCCAAGACTGAGGACAGGAAAAGTGTGACTTTCTAGGTGTTGTTGGTCTGTAGCTCCTACAATCTTTCTCCTTCAACTGTGGTAGCTAAAGTCCATGGGAGTTGCAGTCCAAAGATCTCTGGAGTGCCAAATTTGCCCATCCGAAAATAAGACAGAAGAGAATGATGATACAGTATAAATGATTATAATCACTGCAGATGGAGACAGCAGCCACGAAATTAAAAGACGCCTGCTTCTTGAGAGCAAAGCGATGACAAACCTTGACAGCATCTTAAAAAGCAGAGATCTCACCTTGCCAACAAAAGTCCGAATAGTCAAAGCTATGGTTTTTCCTGTAGTGATGTATGGAAGTGAGAGCTGGACCATAAAGAAAGCTGACCCCGAAGAATTGATGCCTTTGAATTGTGGTGCTGGATGAGGCTCTTGATAGTCCCCTGGACTGCAAGGAGAACAAACCTATCAATTCTAAAGGAAATCATCCCTGAATGCTTACTGGAAGGACAGATCCTGAAGTTGAGGCTCCAATACTTTGGCCATCTCATGAGAAGAGAAGACTCCTTGGAAAAGACCTTGATGTTGGGAAAGTGTGAAGGCAAGAGGAGAAGGGGACGGACGAGGATGAGATGGTTGGACAGTGTCATCGAAGCAACCAACATGAATTTGACCCAACTCCGGGAGCCAGTGGAAGATAGGAGGGCCTGGCATGCTCTGGTCCATGGGGTCATGAAGAGTCGGACACGACAATGATGACAAATCAAGAAAGATTCCACATTCTTCTAAGTACCAGTATGCTGGTGGCACAATAAGAACAATTGGGCTGAAATGAAAAGAAGTGGGGGGAACTACTTGAAGAGTAAAAACCATGTTTACTGACAGAACATTAGGAAGGAAGGAAGGAAGGAAGGAAGGAAGGAAGGAAGGAAGGAAGGAAGGAAGGAAGGAAGGAAGGAAGGAAGGAAGGAAGGAAGGAAGGAAGGAAGGAAGGAAGGATCATTTAGAGATTCCTTCCCCCTATGCCTACCCCAGTGTCAGAGAGGTTATGTCGCTCTACAAGTGAAAGATGTAAACACTAGCAAAAGCCATGAAGCAGTGTGGAGTGGTTCAAAGAGGTATAATTAGAAACAATGGGGTGAAATTGAGCAAAGGAAGATTAAGTTTGGCTCTCCAGATGAAATTTCTAACAGGGAGATCCAATAGACTGTGAAATAGCTTCTCAAAGAAATAGTGGAGGCTCTGTCTCCCGAATGATTTAAACATAAACTGGACAAAATACTTCGGAGTGTAACATTAGGGGAACAAAACAAAAGGTCTTGTCTCTTTTCTCCCCTACTGCCATAATGGAATTATACAACTTTTTTGAAAAAGTTTCAGGTGCACTCACAACCATTGCTTCAAAAGGTTACTTTTTGTGCTACGACTCCGGTGGCCATGCTGGAAAAATGGAAAAACTTTAAAATGCTGGGTTTTTTTAAATGCAGCTCCCAAAATTGCCTACTCAGTATGGTCACTACACTAAGTGTGGGCTCCTGGAAGTTATAGAATAACAAGTAATTTTTCCAACTTGTGAACAGAACAAATGAATGGATGAATCAATAAATGAATGAATAATTATTTTGTCTTGTAGTGATTGTAATGGCGAGAGAGCCTCATGTCAACAATGGCAGATATTTCTATGGAAGGGTTAAATGTAAGGCATATTTGAGTAATTACATAATAATAATGTGCTATCAAATCAATTCTGACTTAGATCAACCCTTTGTAGGTTTTTTAGGTGTCAGGTACTCAGAAGAGATTTGCCAGTACATTCTTTGAGGGACACCGTGGGGCTGTATAGTTTGCCCAAGGACACCTAGGCTATCTATCTATCTATCTATCTATCTATCTATCTATCTATCTATCTATCTATCTATCTATCTATCTATCTATCTATCTATCTATCTATCTATCTATCTATCTATCTATCTATCTATCTATCTATCTATCTATCTATCTATCTATCTATCTATCTATCTATCTAATATGCCACCCACAGTATCCAAAGTCTCTGGGCAGCTTACAATATTTAAATTACAATAAAAAAACAAAACAATTAAAATGCAATTAAAATATATATTCTAAAATTGACATCGGACCCACAGTTGATATTATTTCAGTTAAAAGCCTTCTGGAAAGATTTGATCTGGTGCCAAAATGTCATCAGCATCGGCGCCAGGCAAATCTCAGTCGGGAGGGCATTCCATAGTCTGGGGGCAGCTGCCAAAAAGGCCCTTCCTCTACAAGCCCTCCCTCTTACCTCCTTAAGGGACGGCTCTTTCCAAAGGGCCCCCTGGCTAGATCTTAACTGCTGGGTAGTTCATATGGAAGGAGGCAGTCCTTCAGGTATCCAGGGCCCAAGCCGTTTAGGGCTTTATGTGATCTTTGATTCTCTAGCCAGGTATCCAGCTCACAGAGCTATCCAACCATATCTGCATAAGCAATGCACCAGTTCAACTGTGTAAAAATAGGAGGTTACAAGATCAGAACAGTTTTCACAACTGATGCTGTACATTCTTATATGGCAAGAAATTCAATGGTAGCAATTGATCTAGATGCAGTTGAAATGTGAGCAGATGGAGAAAATCATTATAAAAGCATGTGAACTGAACATGACCTTCCTTGGAACCCAGGCATGGCAGTGGCGCCATCAACAGAGGATGGTGATGGTGTGTGATTCCTTGGCCTCCCCTATTTTCTACCCAGAGCAAGATATTGCTCCACTTCTTGGACCCCAGTTCATGGGAAAATAGGCACATGACTCCTGAGTGAAAACAATGCACATTAGCAGACATCTGCCTGTCCCAGAGTGATAATTGAAATGGTTTAAAGTGCACCTACAATGTTAGCAAAAGCAACAAAGAGTGCTGTGTTAACTTAAAGATGAACTTAGAGTAACAAATTTAAGGTGTCATGGGATTTTGCTTTCTACAACACGCTTACACAGATATTTCTTCAGAAGTAATTTGGCTTTACTGAAAAGAAAAAAAGCTTTGAAAAATACTGAGAGTTCTATCTGTCACCAACTGTTTAGATCCAAATTCAGGAAAAAATGTAATGTCTTCATTTAAAGCAGAGGTGAAGAGTGTCAAGTAAATCAATGGCAGCAATTCTGAAAAATAGACAATATCATTATTTTATGTTGCAAAACTACAGCTGAAGATAAATTTCACTGGGAAAGAGTGGAAGAAAAAGCAAAAATCGTAGTTTTTCAAGCTTCAGTTCTCCAATACAAATTGGTATCTCCTGCAGGACAATGCTGGGAGATTCTAAGGCTATCATTGTAGCTGATCAATACCAGAGTTCTCTTTGATAAATTAGCCACAGCACTGGAAATCTATATCTAAGATGTAAAGCATCATTACTCACTATGAAAAATTCTGCCAGTACATATCGGCAATGTGGACCTGTCAAAAAGGAAATTACAGAGGATCTAATAATTAGGTGAGCCAGAAAAAGAAGAAGAAGAAAAGAGGAGGAGGAGAAGGACCCACTTTGGCAATAGTGAAAGGTGGTATGACAAGCACTTACAAAGGGGGATTCTCAAATGAGATGTTAGTCCATTTGTGATGCTGTTGAGCCTGTTGAAATTTAACATCACCTTTTACTTGCCCAGTTCCATCGTTTGAGCTATCTGTTCTGTCTTTTTATCAGGTAAAAGTGAATGTCTTTCTGCATAAATGCTGCCCAAATGTCATTTTGTATTTCTGCCTCTATGTGTCCATCTTCTCCAGAATTGATTTGCCAGCCTTGATAGGGCAGGATACTGTACACTGTTAAGTACCTCAGAAAAGAAAGTTAATCTGTGACCTTTCACCTATAAGAAATCTTGATCTGTCCCCTGGTGCAGGAGAATTCTGAGGGTTGGCTGCACAATTTTGAAGGTTGTAGTGCTAAAATGTAAATTTTCCAAGCTCTGACCCCATCCAAAATGAGGAGGAAATCACGGCAAGGCAGCTTCTAAATGCAGGCTTCAGTTTCTTTCTTAAAATGCAACTATAATAATACTGTAAATAATGTCAGAAATGCTCTAGGATTAGAAACCATCAGGTCTGTTTTATCTTCCATTAACTACTAAATGTACAGTTCAATGTGAATCAGCCCAGAGTTTTTGCCCCCTAAGGTGTACTTTTCCCCTTTATTGCTGGGAATTTAAAAAAAAAATTTTTAAAAAAAAATCAAATGCATTTGTACTGGTCCCAGCTTCCTTAATTTTTTAAAGACTTGGTGCCATCATTGATGTGCTTAGAGCAGCTGGACATGGGGGGAGGCGAGCCAGTGAAGAGGAAATTGGAAGCCAGCCCTTGATTTAAGCTTGTTAAGGTAGTTTTTGGTAGCTATGCCTCCTGGAAATCTGGACAGCTGGAGTAGATCCACCTTAAGAAGGCTCTAATAATTCCAGACTGGTGGTTTTCTCTGCTCTCTCTGCTGACCGTGTGATCCCCTAAATAGAATTCAGCTGGGGAAAACTGACTTGCCTGGTGTGACTTCATTTTTCATTTTTCCTGCTATGTAACCTCAGCCTAAGACAAATAGGTAATGTTCCCATTGCTTATCTCTATTTTCACTTTCTGGCTGCCCAGAAGCTTCTTTGCACCCTATGTTTGCCAGAGTAAAATGGTTGCCTAGCAACATGCGCTAGCCCTTACTGGTGACATGTGTTGTACACTGGGAGTTGTTCTGCTAACATAAAAGAAACACACAGAGAGGGTGGCCAACCCAAGTGTCCTACTGAAGACATCTCCTGCTTTGAAGAGTTGTCAGGGGACAGTCCTCTGTCTGAAGGAGTCACCAGGGTGAAAGGCAATATTTAAAGATAAAGCAGTGCATTGTGAAGGGAGAACTGAGGCTTTGAAGTGGCCTGTCTACAGTTAGCTTTTGGGCAACCTACTGAGCAGATGCACTGCATTCCCAAGTACAGTGAGATATACTGTTTCTCTGAGTTTTTAGAGGGCAGGACTGTGTGTGTCACATAGTTAAGTTTTGTATCCTGAAGTCTAGCTTGCTGTCCTCGGGTGTAGTAGCAGAAGGCGTTGTTCTGTTGCCAGTCAAGTTTAACTTGCCAGTTTGCTTGGCTTCCAAATGTGGAATTGGATGGGAGCACCATTTTGTTTTTCACCTCAAGCAGCAAAATGATTTGAGGCAGCTCTGGAGCCATTCAGTAAAAAAACTGCGAACACTTTGTCATCCTGACCAGAAATTCCATGTAGTCCCTGGATTCATGAGGCAATATTGTATCTTTATAAATTCTTGAAATTAAAGGGCAATGTGCTGCACTCATAAAAATCATCTGAAGGTTTAATTGCCGATTTCAAGAATCCTGTTGGTTAGTTACACTGGTGTAAGTGCAATGGTGTAAACCGCAGCAGGAATTGCCACTAATTGACAAGTCACTGCTTTAATTCATCATCACACCCCACTCACGTAAGCCAATGCAGAATGAAGGATAAAAGTGGGGACTTCTAAACTAGTGGCTGTGATATGCTGTTGCACTTGTACGGTGTAACTGCTCAATAAGATTGTGGTCTGACTTGTTTTAATTTAAGACGACTACTTTATTTCCATTTTGAAGAATCATTTGAAATTATGCAGAAATAAAAATAAAGAATGAGGCTTTAAAAAAAATTAAATGGAGCCACCTTTTGCACCGACTCAGTAATTAAGGAACATCAGGACTAGTAAATACATGTATGCTACATTCCACTCTTCAAAAGGTGGGGGGAACCCAGCCACCAACACTCTGAGCATTAATTCATCGCCTCTCCATTCTTATAGCATTATGTAGTTTTAAGATGATTAGAACATCTTTTTTTAACACTAGGAGTCATATGCTTGTTTGTTTTGGTGATGTCTTTCACTATAGTAACACTACACTTTAGTTACACTATATGAAATATAGAATATAAATTATTCACAGTGCCCATAATAAAATATGTCATTAGAGGATTTCCTGCTGGTGACACAGCTGTCAGCAGAACAACTTAATAGACAAGTGCCAAGCTTAAAAAGAGAAAATGTAGATAAGAGTGCCTTTATCTGAATGTTCCACATTCAGCAGTGATACATTACAGAAATGTAAATGTGTTAGGCAAAGACATGGAATATCATTACTTCAATCCCTGTATTTTGGAGCTAATCTACTGTGCTGCAAGAAGCTGGAGATGTTTAGAACACAAAGCTATCCCACATATCTGGGAGTAGACCCCACTGAACCCAAAGGGATTTATTTCCAAGTCTATATATAGCTGAGCAGCTATAATTCTGTGGGTTAGCGTCCAAGGGAAGGTTACCATGAGCCACAATCAACTTGATGCCACAGGATTAATTATACATTTTGCAATGTTATGCTTAATTCTCATGTTTATGATGGACACTTCCATCTTCCCAATGTGTCACCAATAAATACAATGTAATTGGCAGGAGCTTTTATATTTTATTTTGAAGGCTGAGGCAGACTGGAAAGAAGCAATTGAGAGTCGTTTGCCAACAGATTTGTAGGATAACCTGAGTCATTAAGATTTTAGCTTTTTCCGTTTTTTTTTCCCTTACACAGTTCTGCACCTGAATGGAAAGTCTAAAAGAATGTTGTCAGCCCTATTATCTCTGTTATGAAATGAGACCATTTAAAAAACTGTTAGTTTGAATACATTTTTTAGCTTGCCATGTCTCAAAGGGCTGGGAATGAGTAACAGAAGCAAAATAAAAGACAAGCCTTCCCACAATTACAAAGACTAGGAGATTTTAATATATTCTCTGAAACTTCCCTGGCCTTTCTTGACTAAACCTTGACCTCAGATGTAATCAATAGAAGCACCATAAAATAGGTGCAGGCTCCCTTTGGAAAAGGACCTGTCCTTTCATTAGGTGATGGGCCTACCCACCTTGGGCAGCAGAGTGCAAAAATTGTATCCCCAGCTTTGGTGAGCATATTCTGGCTGCTGGCCTAGCTCTTCAATGCGGAACACATGGGCAACTCCCAGAGAACCACATCAGTCATTTTCTACTGTAGCTGAGAGGTCCAGAAAACCAAGATTACTTTTTGCAATGTGTATTATAATTTCAGATCTTTATGAGAGCAATGTACAATGTTGGGCTGTGTGAAATGATCACCCTCAAGCCTTGCTGGCTCTGTGGAGGCTTTAGAGAAGCTCTAGGTTCTTTTGTGTGATTAATACTACTCTTCGGTGAGCCTGAACATTAGAAAAGTCTTAGTTTCAACATTTTTGCCTGCAGAGATAGTCCAGGCTTGATTGGCTCTGGGACCCACTTGTTTGTCTTTCTGGCAATCCAGCGTATCTGCAAAGCTTTCCGCCAGCACCATATTTCAATTTTCTTTCTGTCCACTTCTTTCACTGTCCAGCTTTCACACCTGTGCAAAATAATCAGAAATGCAATAGTGTGGATCATGTTGGCCTTGGTCTCTGATGACACAGCCTTACACTTTGTGAGCTTTTCAAATTCCTTCATTGCTGCCTTTCTGAGTACTGTATCCATCTTCTGATTTCTTCACTGCTGTCTTCATTTGGATTGATGATTGAACGAAGGTATTAAACACTTAGTTCAATTTCATCATTGTCTACATCAGAGGACATCAACCCCCAGTCCGTGGCCCGGTGCCAGTCCCTGGCCTGAGCCTGACTGGGCTGCAAAGACAGACCTCCCCCCCGCATGCACTCACCCCACAAAGGCTGTTTGTGCCTGCACACACGCTTGTGCGCATGCGTGAACAGCAGCGTGGTGCTTGTGTAGGCGCTTGCTCTCTCGTGCACATGTGCAAATGGCAGCACTGCCATTCATGCATGCGCACGAGCACCCACCCGCTCGCACAAGCGCTGCACCACCGTTCGTGCATTCGCATGAGCGTGGGGGTGCCCCGCTTTCCCCAGCTGGTCCGCAGACCGAAAAAAGTTGGGGATCACTGGTCTACATCAAAGATGTTTAATTATTCAGTAGTCATGAATTTGTCTTCTTCATGTTCAACTGCAGTCCTGCTTTAGCACTTTCTTCTTTCACTTGGATCAGAGGTTTTTTCAGGCCATTTCTGCTTTCTCCCAGTAAAATGGTGTAATCTGCATATCTTAAATTAGTGATGTTTCTTCTGCTAGTTTTCACTCCATCTGGGTTTAGTTCAGCTTTCCATATGATTTGTTCTGTGTACAGATTGGGAGATAAAATGGACATGCACCCTTGTCTAACACCTTTGCCTGAAGGAAACCATTCTGTAGTTTATTAAGTAGTTTATTAAGCACAGACTGATTAAGCGCAGACTGATCTTTTTAATTCTTTGGTGCACTCCAATAGCCAGCAAATATTTGCAATATGATCTCAAGTGCTTCTTCAGGATTTAGGAAGGGTATAATCCAATACTGTAGCTTATACTTTTCCATTCTGTCAAACAGTGTGGAGAGCCACTGTGATGTAGCAATGAGGGTGTTGTGTAGGAACTTGGGAGATACAGCTTTGGGTTCTCACCCAATCCATGAAACTCACTGGTAGACCTGGGGGGACACACCCTCTTTCTCAGCCGGCTCTTCCTAAAGATAAAGGCAAAGAAACATTGAGTGGCTGAGGGGAAAATCTAAAATATGTTATTAGCTTGCCTTGCTTATGGTTGAAATATGCATGTAGTTAGATCTGCCTGTAACCTGAGGATATGCTAAGGCATAATAATAATTTTAAAATATGCCAACAAACAAAGCTGAAAAAAATGAGTCTTTGCAGTTTGACAGGCTGTTAAGTTGTGAAGTATGTGAGCAGGAAAGCACCAAGGCAGTGTACCTTGAAGTATATCAAAGTAGTCATCAGCTCACCTCATCTGCCTTAGCTACTTAATCAAGCGTGAGTCTATGAAGTATCCAGGGTGGTTAAGAAACATTGGTGGGCTGTGTAAAGATTAGAGGATCACATCAGCTTTAAAGCAGTTGGACAGCAATGCACCCTGGTACTTTCTCAGGAGTGACCCCGCCTTGGCAGCTGTACTGGCAGTACCTGTCATGTTGCCTTGGTGACAAGTGCCTACCATGTGTAATTTTTCACTTTGGAAGGTACATTGACAGGCAAATACTTTTTTCCTGTGGCATTTTGGCTGCACGCTGTTACGGTTTGCATGCTTTGCCACATATTTGCTGTGTCTCCACTGACAGGTGCATGTCTTAATAAGTTCTATTGAAGGCAGGAATTAGCAGACGGCCTGAAGCCGTAAAAGCATCTGCTCAAAAGGAAACTGGGCTCGGGACGCCATTGGAGAAAGGTCTTGCGTTTCTGTAGTCTGTCAAGTGCAATTAGAGTTGTCTGTTGTCACCACCGCCAGCCATTGGTTAAATAGGTTTCTCGCATGTTGTCTGGCGAAAGTCAGAGCCCGTCTATAAATCTGTAAACAACCTAATTGTAAAATATGTTAATAGCTAATCAAATCACTTCCCTCCTAAGGGATTAATTGGTGGATATGCAAGACAAAAATAATAAGTAAAAGGTGGCTGCTCCAAGCTTTCTGGAGGTGCTGGCAGTACTGCAGATTTGGCATCCTTTGGAGCAGTGGTCCCCAACCTTGGGCCTCCAGATGTTCTTGGACTGCAACCCCCAGAAGCCTTCACCACCACCTCTGCTGGCCAGGATTTAAGTCCAAAAACATCTGGAGGCTCAAAGTTGGGGACCACTGCTTTGGAGAGTGCAGTCACATGCTCTTAGGACCACATGTAGGAGTATAAACATATATGAAATACATAATCTCATACCATTGTTTAATAATTGTATGATATCATCTACTATATTAAGGCCATTACGGATCTCTGAAAGCTTCCTCATGCATATGTCCAAACTTGAGCAATGGAGTTTCATCAGTTTTTGTTTCCATGTTTGAATGAGCCTTCACAGAACAAGCATCACAGTCAGGATGTTTGCATTGAGCACCTAAATATGCCAATTTCTAGCAGTCTGCTTCCCCATTCAGCTGTGACTCTTCAAGAGATAAGAAATTATGGAATATACATCCATTTGTGAGGCAGTCTTGTGTGTCTGGGGTTTGACATCAGTGTTGACAACACTCTTGTTTATCATTTGAGTATAACAGCTTTTATTTGGAAGTAAATTTGCCTCGGAGGAATGATGTCTTTCTGTGTACTGAAGTGGAAAAAAGGGAAGCCTCAGCTTTACACAAGGCTGAAGAATGGATGGTACTTGTAATGATACCCTGAGCAGGACTGGGTACAAATGTACATGTTTTCAATCAGTGAGATTTTTGTATGGGGGCTGCGTTGCCTTAGTAACAATTTTCAGAGCTCAGTATGAACAAAAATTACCACACATGTATCACAAAATTACCATAGTTCCAAGCCATCAACTGAAGAACAGACCGTTCATATGGATTATGACAGGTTAACACGGAACTAGAGTTTTGTTGCTTTCTAGAAGTAATTCAGTCCCACTACTTGCTATATAGTTTGAAAAGTAGTTAACTACAATAACTCATTATTGAAAAGTACAAAGAAAGTAACCTTGTTCCTGTTTGTCACATTACTTTGGTAGTGCACAATGTATTAACAGGTTGTTGTTGTAGACTAGTGGTTCTTAACCTTGGGTTACTCAGGTGTTTTTGAACTGCAACTCCCAGAAACCTCAGCCAGCACAGCTGGTGGTGAAGACTTCTGGGAGTTGCAGTCCAAAAACACCTGAGTAACTCAAGGTTAAGAACCACTGTTGTAGACTACCTAACTCTAGAAAGATTTTAAGAAGGATTAAACAAGACAAGAAATAATGAGCTACATCCATCCCATTTTGAATTTATGTAGAGGAATTAAGTATTACCACACATGGCATGCTTAGGTTTGCTCTTTGAACTCCTACCACCACACCCATACACATCGGGTTTAGCCCATCCATTTACACATTTACACGCTGTGAGTGAATTTGTTCCTGCTGTCACCCAAAAGGTTTCCATGGTGCCCCAGGATGTACCCTTAACCATAATAAAATAAGAACAAAATGGAAGGTTTCTTTTATGTGCAGCAGATAATTGGAAGTTTGCTTTTCTTTGGATTATAGCAACACTTGCAAAAGCATGGGAAGTCCAGTTTTCCTTTTCACTGGGATGGCTGCAAAGATTCATAATCTTTAAGATCTGAAGGTTTTCAGAAGTAAAGAAAGCCCCACTTCTGCATGATAAGGATTTAAATGATAGATCCAAAATCAAGTGTAGGTAATACCTTTACTAGACCACTGAAATATCACTAAAAATGAGAACATTTGAGTCTTCAAGAATTCTTCATCAGGCTGAGCATTGTAGAGCTTGGGGTGTGAGAGAAAAGCAGAACGATTCTGGAACATCTAGCCTGATGGAGAAGTTTTGGAGGACCCCAAAGCTTGTATCTTTAATGATATTTTAGTGGTCCCATAAAGACATTACTCAATTCTGATATTGGATTCTGCTCAAGGACCACATGGTTATGTTTTTCTTTGGTTTAAATGACAGGATAACTGCTGAAAGTCTCTGTAGCGTTTGATGCATAAACGAGGTGACAGGCATGATATTTTGGCAAAAACCTGTGTGAACCAATTATACTCTAGCTTTATTCTGTCTTACTTGACCTTCCAGCAGAATGCTCCATTTTCATTTCCTGTGCTTGCTGGAAGATCTGAGTGAAGGCCCAGGAAGGAGAGAGCACAAGTTTATAATAATGGTTGATCAAAACTTATCTCCAGTCCTAACAATAATAAATAATGTATATATAAAGTGGTTTAGAGGGATGAATAAGGAAGTTCAGAATGAAAAATATAGAGAACAAGTGAAGTTTACCCTTCTGAGTGTCAAAACCGGGAAGATGATGAATGCATAATGTTATTTTTAGATTAATAAAGAAGGAGAAAATGTCAAATACAATACAGATATCTAAGAAATTAGAGAGGCAGGAGGTTCTTTAAATATTCTATAAACAGGCCAACAACTGTGTGAATTAAATAGCTCCAAACAAAAATAGATCATCCTCTGATTACAGACGTCCTAACCCTTTGTTGAATGGGAAAAAACTAGCATGCATGACCCAGCCAATGTAAGGTAAACTAGCCCCCCCCTCCATGATTGTCGTTCCATCTCCAAATACAGTACTCAGTGAAATTTAGACTGGTGTTGTGTTGCATAGTCAGCTGATACAATCTCAACCCTGAAGACTGCTTAGTTCTGTTATCATCCTGTTCGTACAGTGAAGTTGCCACCAGTTATGATCTTGGAGAGTTTTTTTTATTCTTCTTTAGGATGGCACTCCCTAGGGAGACTGATTTCCACATACACCCCAAATGGATGGAGATTTTTTAAAATTTGTTTTCTCAAAACTTCTAAAGATCATTTAGGCTTGAAGTGATTGATTTTGCATTTATTGTATTTAGTTCTGGTTTGCTGTTGTTCATACTCTTCCAAATGACATCCGACTGGTGCTGACATTACTGACATCTCGGCACCAGGTTAAAACTTTCCTGTTCCGGAGGTTTTTTAATTGAAGGGTTTAATTGTGAGTTTTAATTTTAATTAATAAGTCATCAATGTAGATTGTTTTTCTTTTTTGCTTTTGTAGAGTAGATTGGTTTTTAGTGTCTGTTTTTAACTGAACTATTGTAATTGATGTTGGAAGCCGCCCGGAGACTCTTACAGAGTGCAGGCAGCATACAAGTTGAGTAAGTAAGTAAGTAAGTAAGTAAGTAAGTAAGTAAGTAAGTAAGTAAGTAAGTAAGTAAGTAAGTAAGTAAATATAAATAAACAAACAAACAAACAAACAAACAAACAAACAAATAAACAAACAAATAAACAAACAAACAAATAAATAAATAAATATTTTGTTATATTTTATATTATTTTTTGACTTACTTACGCACTTTAAATTTCCCTGAGAAATTTTTATTTGGAGAGTGAGGTTAAGGACATAAAAACCAAAGCCACAATAATACACAGACTTAAAAGGCTAAAGGTTTTGTCTTAAATGTAAATCTCACTTGGTGCTTTTTTCCTGACCTTTCATTAGACAATACCTTCCACTTCTTTACATCTTGGATCTTTTATTCTTCCTGAAGAGTTTCTCTTTGTAACATGGAAGCATGTGGCCCACACTCGTCATACTCTTTCCTTCCTTTCTACTATGTGTAATCTGCCTGCTGGAGCCCAGAAATAAGAAAGTGCTGAAAAGAAAATAACCTTTTTTTGTTGTTTGTTGATGTCTCCCAAGGAAGCATCTTAAACTGGGGCTAACTCTAATCTTTGTTGGGTTTGCTACAATAAGAACATAGGAAACTGCCTTAAATGGAATAAAAGGCCTTTGGTCTCAGTGTTGTCAACTTGGTATGGCTCTCCAGGATTTCACGAAGGAATCTTTCCAAGCCCTACCTTGAGATCCCTGATATTTCCTGGTGGTCTCCGTCTGCAAGGACCACCCATGTCTGACCTTACATAGTTTCCAAAGCCAGACAAAGCTGGTGTGTTTGGGGAGGTGTGGTGGATCCAAACAGACAGTATGGCTTGATCTTGTGGAGGGAGGCTTTAGAAATTAAGTCTGTGTGAACTTTTATATAAAACTGTAGGCATGGATGCCTCTCAAAGGAACGCTTTGCTAATAGTCTGCACAGATTGTCTTTCTTGGACTCAGATCATCCCTGAAAGATGCTTGTATGGTTATCTGTTTAAAAACCACTAGATGGGAATGTTCCCTAATCAGTTACCATTGTCTCCTTAGTCTCACATTTCTGTGAGTCTCTTTCCCTGCTTTATTCGGCTGAATAACATTTGTGGACATATTGCTTGAGCAGGGAAGGGGGGGGCAGATTGTTTGAGGACAACCTCCAAGTTTTCATTGGCAGGAGAACCGTCATCCCCAGTTGTTGCTCTCCCTCCTTCCCTCCCTCCTTCCTCAGTGGTAGCATTTAGAATACGGCTGCTTTCTCCTCCATCAGGAAGCCAGCAGGCAGTGCCTTTGTGATGGCAGCAGCCGTTGTCCTGCTGCTGAGCCCTTTGTATATGCCTAGCAACTTACAAACCTCCCACTGAGGAAAAAGGAAGGATTTCATGCTTTAGAATTCCCATAAGATTGTTTATAAAAGACCAGGAATGAAGATGAGGGGGGGAGAGAGATATGCAGAAGTGAGCAGCAATTATATGATAGTTGTATATTCTAATTTATAGAAGATATTCCTGTAGTTCAGCGGTTCCCAACCTTGAGTCCCCAGATGTTCTTTGACTAAAACTCCCAGAAGCCTTCACTACTAGCTGTGCTGGTCAGGGTTTCTGGGAGTTGCAGTCCAAGAACATCTGGGCACCCAAGGTTGAGAACTACTTCTCTAGCAAAAGGGCTGCCTGAGGTCAATTCCTTTTTCTGAAGACATGCTCTACTATTGTAAGGACCACACTGAAGAAGGTGTTGAGTTTAACACATAGGCAAAAACATTGAGAGCATGGAGGGGTCTTGAAATTGCCCATCAGAACCTAGCACTGGACCCTGACTCAACAGACAGACAGGTCACCTGTTCACATTTTTGCACATAATGAGTTGCATTGTATTTCTGTTTATATTACATTATCTCTGAATTTTTGTCTTTGATAGATACTATCATATGCATATTTTGTGCAAATCTCTTTCCCCCTTGCTTTTTTATTTTGACTAGTAATTTCTTCCTTTTTTTGGTCATACAGGGTGCTGCCCTGAACTAACAACATATCTTTAGCACACACAGTTCTGCCATTTGCTAGGGATCTTGCTAGTCACTGGAGGGGTGGGGGTGGGGGACAGAGTGTCCACTCCATCTAGAGCCAGTTGTACATAAAACCTCTTCATGGTGAGGTGAATGACACTGTCCCCCGCTGGATTCATAGACTGCAGTCGTGCTGTGTGTATGCGAATGTGCGCCCAAACAATTTTGTGCATGAGGCTTAGTGAAAAGGAAGAGCTAACACTGGCTTGAAAGATTGGTTTTCAGCAATTGGACATCACAATTGCTCAACAGTAATTGAAATGCTTTGCATGAAAGGGAGGGGGAAAAGGCAAACATGCAGTTGCTATATGAAGGGGCTTGAATGAAGATGGCCCATCTAGCATCCAGCCTCTCTGTTTGTACTCCCCTCCCCTTCAAGGATGCTCAGTAACAACCTAAGCTTTTGCTTGACCACAGTAAGTATCTGGGCATTCAGTGGCAAGATGGAACATACAGATTAAGCTGTCTGAGGGGTGCCCTGCCTGAATGAAGCCTTATTCATGGAGACTCGCATGATGGCCATTTGGCAGCTAAATTTACCGAATCATTTTGCTGAGCTGAATAGAAGTTTCAAGAACTGAAATTTCCCAGCAGGTAGCTGCTGTGCTGCATTTTTAATTAAAAGTCTGGCCTGCCGCGAGGTTGTCTTGCTGGTCTATAGAAAAGAGAAGTTGTCACTGCTTTTATTTTTTATTTTTTTTATGGTGGCTAAAAGTGTAGTTGCGTTTTAGGTTAACATTATCAGCAGCTTATATTGTGTTTCTGTGAAAAGGATAGCTGTAAAAAGAAGAAAAGTTGGACATCCGACATTACACATCCGTATTAAGTGCATGTATTCTGGCTGTATTCATGGAGGCTGAATAGGCAACGCCTACTCTTTCTCACTGTGAAAATCTATGCCTGCCTGTATAAAAAGCACGTTTATGTGATCAAAGATTCAGAGACAGTTATTCTAAGGCTGATGTATCCACATCTGTCTGCATCAG
The DNA here is from genome assembly GCF_051106095.1 of Pogona vitticeps. Classification (NCBI taxonomy): domain Eukaryota; kingdom Metazoa; phylum Chordata; class Lepidosauria; order Squamata; family Agamidae; genus Pogona; species Pogona vitticeps. The sequence goes on from NC_135787.1 coordinate 120,529,019, forward strand.
GGATAAGCAGCTGTGGCCCTCCAGGTGCATTTTTTTTGGAATGGCAATTCCCACTATCCTTATAATGCCTGGGAAGAATTTCATACTTTAGAGTTCCTATAGGATGGCAAAACTGTAAACTAAAGGATCTAGAGGGTCCAGATCTCAGCTACATGGAGAAGTGATTCCAGTTTTAGGCAAAAAAAGACTGCTGGCTGACAGAATATGATTTGCAAGTAACTGCAGCCCTATTCAGTTCTTACTTAGTAATAATTACTATGCCCAGTCTAGTCAACTCTGACTTACAGCATTGCCCTTTCCAGGGTTTATTAGCTATAGAGTACTCAGAAATGGTTTACTATTCCTTTCTTTGTGGTGTACTCTGGGTCCAAAGCTCTTCTCTTAGAAGGCATAGTGGAAAATACAAGCCTCTGGCCACAGCTGGATACTTCACTCACTGAGCTACTCAGCAAGATAGTTGTTACCTATCTGGTTGTTATTAACACGCTTAGAGAAGAGCAATTAGTTCCTCCTTTTTCTGTAATCATTTTTCATGTGGAGAACAATACATCTGAAAAGGAGAAACTCCCTGCTCGTGTATAGGTGCTACACATGAGGAAGAAACTGTTTTCCAGGATTTTTCTTTGCCCATAAAGCCACCACACAAGCAGGAGTTTCTCCTCTTCAGTCACCACATGGACAAAGTGACAATGAATGAGGAGAGGCTATCAACCGAATAGGTAATGGCTGAATAGTGCTTGTATCTCTAAGAAAATCTACAATGCTCCCAGTTCGAGATATAAATAATACCATGGTCTTTCCATTGACATTGTGAGAAAAGAGGGTCAGACATCCTGCTGGGACTTACTCAGCTGTTCAAAGTAGAATACATAGTATGTAGTTATGCTGATTAAAAAGGATTATGTGGGGTCAAATAAAGAGTCCATGGCACAGCTTTACCTTGCTAGCACATTGTACTGATGTGCCCATTTGGAAATCTTAATCAGAATGCTAATATAAAGGACTCACATATTCTTCACCTGACACAAAGAGCAGAATGTGAAAGCTGAGTCAGTCTCTCTTTGTGATGTAGGAAATGAAGATCCTAAAGGATTTATGAAAAGCTGAGTATCATGGAGGAGGAAGCATTAGTGATGGGAAATGGTGTGTTTGATCAGAGCGAGTGCCAGGTTTAAGCTCCACAGGAACCATGTTAACTGATGGGGAGGTGGGGACCAACTTCGTTGGACACCCTCCTACTGAGGCTTTGTGTCCAGTTGCAGGAACAGCATGATCTAAGAACATACTGTAGATAAAGCTGTAGTGGATGAAAGCAAAGGGCCACATAGTCCATCATGATGGTCCAAACAGAAGCTAAAGGGCAGCTCATAAGTGGAGCATAAGTGCAAGAGAACTGAACACAATTTTAATTACCTTCAGTGCTCCAAAGCATGGTTGCCCTAGGACAGTGTAGGGAATCTAAAATGGTGGGTGACCTCTGAGACCTAGCTGCTGTTGCTGGAGAAAAAACAGGAAGGCCCCAGCAAGGAAGGTCAAAGGTAGTGTCTGAGTCAGCAAGATTTAAAGCAGATATCAGGACTGGGGGCTCCGCTGAGCACTTGGACCACAGCATTGTTCAAGAATGCCAGGTGCTGATGCCACCCCTTATGTAGTCTCTAAGTGGGGATAGAAAAATACAGATGTGTAATATACCTTTGCTTTGTCGAGGACAGCACATCCATGTGAGTTCAGATTCCTCCACTTCTCCCAGACATGTACAGATAGCTGGTTTCAAGGAATGAAAACATAGCCCTCATTTGCCATGTGTTGGAAAGGGCCATTAATTTGTTCGAAACATGCTGCAGAGTTAAGGGATTTGCCCCCCACCCTCCCTTCTTCCCCTTCAACAGCTGTTGCTGTTCCTGGGCAAAGGCAGCCAGGCTGGTCTCTCTCTTGTCCTTCCGCCAACAGAGAAGGACCTGTGTTTGGCAATTAAACTGGCTTACTGTAAATGAGTTCTTTTCCTGGGTGGATGCTATTTTTCTTCTTCTTTTATTGCTGTACATTAAATCTGCTTTGCACTTTCATTTTATTTACTTTATAATGACACTGTAACATTGTTAGTTGCCATCAGTTCTGTTTGTTGAGCGAAAAGTAGGGTGTCAATCCAATAAATAAACTAAAGAAAATACTTTCCTTAGCTTATGCATAGGGAAGGTAGCTTGGTTAGGAGTTAGGGAAGCCACGTCTCAATAGCTCTTAATGTCTGGTCAGCTAAGGTATGGTATGGATGTATTTTCCAAATATTAAATTAATTAACCCACATACAAAGATTACTTGTGTTTTAGAATAGAAGCCTCCTCCATCCTTCCCCATATAACATGGAAAAGCTCTTTTTAGACTAGGAGAGCCTCAAAAGCAATTTGTGACATTAGAGTTTTCTTACGACGCTGCTGGTTTTGAATGTGCCTAAATTTGCTTCTTGAGCCTTGGCTATTGACTTACAAAACTCAAGTCTGGGTAATAATAATAAAAAAAAAGAATTGAAAGCTTGCTTATATGGAAGTTAGTGAACAGTGAGGGAATACAAGCTTCTGATTTTAACTTGTTTCCATTTATTACCAGCATGAATCAGGCTTCAGAACCCACTGAGAGAAGCACTGAAAGCACAGCATAAAACAACAAAAAAAATTAATGTCTTGAGACTAATCTATAATTCATACTTAGTAGAAGCTCTCTCTGCAACGAAATTATTGCCTTGTTGAATAATAACATTCCTTCCCTCTCTGTGTTGCAGAAAAGGCAAATAATGCACAAGGCACATATCACCACAGTGCAGGAATTAGATCCATTACTCACAGCAAGCCTTCATCCAACGTCTAAATAAGGGTACGGCAGAGAAACAACAACAGTAGCAATCGGAATGAAAGAAAAATCAGTGTGATTATTAATACTGCAAATGTCAGAACGAGGAGATTGACAACATGTGTTGTGATCGAGCACGGGAGAGCCATATATATAATTTCTTTGATGTGCATTTACGCTGCAACAATGCTGACAGGGCTTCACACAGTTACTTCTCCAGACTTCTGCTCCCAGAATCAACCAGCCAGGACTGTTTTGGTTGAGGGGGCGGGATTGTTTGTGAGAACTGGAATTTCAAGAATTGGCTTTTCTAAGCTCTAGCTGATTGAATGCAGAGCTCCGTTACAGGGAGCTTTGAAGAAGAGGCACACATATTACTTGATTCCTATTGTTCTGAAGAGTTAATCCTTTCAACTGTTGTTGTTGTTTGTTCTTTTGAATTTATAAACTGCCCTGTAATGCTTGAGCACTCTCTGGGTGGTTTACAACAGAATTATGCAAGAAACAATTCCCCCCCCCCCCGCAATCTGGGCACTCATTTTACTGACCTTGGAAGGATGAAAGGCTGAGTCAACCTTACACCACCTACCTGAACCTGTCGGGATCAAATTCAGGTTGTGAGCAGAGGCTTTACTGATGTGTTGCAATTTAACCACTGTGCCATAGGGCTCATGCTTGTCTAAGTGATATTCTGAGAACCGTCCATTTTGCAAGCGGTTCTGAAGATGGTGAACTCCTAGGTGTGTTTTGCTCTGAATGTTGCTGGAAGAGATAGTTGATTTTGAACTTTGTAACTTTTTAAGGATAGTGGCTGTAGCAGGTGCTATTGAGTGGTTTGACTTATGATCAAATCTAAAATTCTTCTGAACGTGATTTTTAATCACATTTTTTTTTGCGCTCAGAGAACCATCAGTTATCATTTGAGGAAACTGAATAGGGTCACCATACGTCAGAAAAGATTTGACAGCACATGATTATTATTAGGGTAGGATCCCTGTATCTATCCAGGATTGGTTCCAAGCCCCCGCCTCAGATGCTGAGAACTGTGGATAATAGTAGACCCTATACATAGCATGGTCTCTGGATCCCTCTAGTGGCCAGTTCTGGTAATCTATCATGGAAATATGTGTTTTGGTGGTCCCCCCCCCCCCACAAATATTTTAAATATTTTCAGACCATGGATAAGTAAACTCGCTGATACAGTGGTTCTACTTTATACCACAATACATAAAAAATTAGAAACATTTTACATTGCAGTTTTTACTGTGACTGCAACCTTGTTTGGTTTTTAAAACATTTTTGGATTGGCTCACTGCAAACATTTTACCAAACTTGGCCAGTGCTAACATGAGGCAAAGCAAGGTGTTTCCTTCAGGCGGTGAATACCATAGGGAATGGACAGGCAAGTAGTCAGTTATTGGAAGACAACATTATGTATGTACCAGATGGCCTTCTCTCTGCTTCTTAAGCTATTCTGCTGCTGTCAAGTATGGCAGTCTGTGCTAAGAATCCTTAAAATAAGACCCAGTACCCACCCTGTCTAGCATTTGCACATGGAAATACGAGAGACTGTATTGTATTGGCCTGTGCTCAAGTCTGCCTCTTCCCTATGAAAACTAGAAGACCGCATTAGGTATGCTGCATAGCAAATGTGCACTAGTCCACTTCAAATATGTTGCTATAGATGACACTGAGGACTGGCCCAAGACATTCTGCTGCCTGAGGCAAAGGACAAGGTACTTTCATACCCCTTTCTATGTATGGAAGTTGGCTAGATTGGCAATTCCATCTTCCTCCATGGCTGGTGAAGGATAAGTCCTCTAGTACATTGAATGGATCAGGCTAGTTCAGGTTGTGTGCCAGAAGGGGGCACCCGGGGAGAACAGGAGTAATATCTGCGAGTGACCATTTCTGTCCTCTCCACACCAGCCCTCCGAGGTGATCGACTCACTCTGCCTCCTGGTAGGATGACCTTGCAGATTGTTTTCAATATGTTGGAAGCAGGGTGGACATCGTTCTCTGTCATATACAAGGTCAGCCTCATCAATAAGTAAAGGAAGTAGATGCAGAAAGCAGCAAAATCATGGCTTGCAGCTCTCCCTAATCTCAGGGCACAGACATCACTGGCTGAGGTTGCCGTATCATGGTAGCTATAGGGCCCCTGGTGCAATTTCTGCACTTCTAAATTGGATCCTGCACCCAAAAGTAAAAAGAGGCTGTCCTGCATGAGGGCTTGCCAGCCCTCAAGGTGCTGTTTGAAGTCTCCTCCGAGTCTCTAGGCAAGGAGACAACTCTCAGAGTAATTAGCACTAGCAGAGAAGGTTGTTTTGGTTTTATGTGAGAGGCAGCCTTCAAGACTGAGCTTTAAAGGGAAAGTCCTCCTTAGTGCCAGTGGCAAATCTCCATTATTGGGCCCTGACGTTTGAACTGTTATGGAGGCTCCTTCACAACCAGCAACAAGCTCTGGGTAACCACTGTTGTCTTCCTCAATGGTGTTGTTCCACGACAGATTACGATAATTAAAAAAAATTAAAAAAAAAAACACACACATGGACTAAAGTAACTTCTGGGGCCCTTCTGGAATTAGGTGCCCTGAAGCTTAAGCTTCATTAGTTTCATAGTTGATCCTCTGCCCAGTGCTTTTCCTGCCTAGCCTCTATGACATCACGAGGACTCATGTCTGGCCTAAGTTTTTGTACTGAATTCACAGGGAATGGGAAGCTGCTCTAGATGAGAAGTCTCTTAAAAACATGGCCTTGGGCATAGCATAGCATAATATAGCACAGAATGGGGAATGGGTGCAGTACCAGCCTTTAAAAAAAACAAACACCTTTCACATTGATGTACTTTATCTACACCTTGATTTTTTCATGCCTCTTTATTTAATGATCCCAGCTTTTAGCTTTATTTTGTATTCATGCTACATTAAGTACACAAGCTTAATTGTGATACACTGAAACACACAGATAAGGAATGGGGAGTTTGTCTTTGTCACTTCTAGACAGTTAATTAAACAGGCTGCTGCACACGTTTTTCTCAGCAAGCAGAGTCTTTGAAAAAGGATGTGCTTCTTTTGTGTCACATCAGTGCAATGTCTTCTTCTCTCTTGCTTGGATCGGTGTGTGAAATCATTGGAAAGAACAGGTGTGTGCTCTGTGTTGTCAAGCTGATGCCACGTTACTGCAGCCCTAGCTAGTATGTGAGATGCTTAAGGAGTGGTTTTACCATTGCCATCTCTCAGTTGGCTGAGTGGGGATTTGAACACAGGTTTCCTGAGTTATAGTCTGACTCTATATCCTCTACACCAGTGGTTCTTAACCTTTGTTACTTGGATGCTTTTGAACTGCAACTCCCAGAAACCCCAGCCAGGACAGCTGGTGGCGAAGGCTTCTGGGAGTTGCAGTCCAAAACTACTGAGTAACCCAAGGTTAAGAACCAGTGCTCTACACCAGTGGTCCCCAACCTTGGGCATCCAGATGTTCTTGGGCTTCAACTCTCAGAAATCCTGGCCAGCACAGGTGGTGCTGAAGGCTTCTGGGAGCTGTAGTCCAAGAACATCTGGAGGCCCAAGGCTGGGGACCACTGCTCTACACTACACCACATAAAAGTTTTCATAGAGGCACAGTGAGTGTTTTCTTTTGGTTAGAACACAACAAATGCAATAAATTATCTGAACCAATTGAAGGGTGTGATTGACAGCTGGGTCTCCTGGATGTTTTTCTCTTTTGTCTCTTCCAGATCTAATTGCATATGAGTATAGGCTTATTTTATCCTATTTTGAGGTCATTTCCTGTTTCCACTTGCTCTACCATCATATTCAGAGCAAGTGATAGTCATGAACTTTTGGAATTTAGCTAAATGGATTCCTCTATTGAGGTTTAGAGATTGTATCATTTTGCATTATTCCTAAATAGCCTTTGTTGTAAATTTCTTTCTTTCTTTTTTTTTTTTTTTTTTGGTCTTAATTAAAAATCCCAAAGTGATTCTTCCTGTTTCAATTCTCTGCCAGTAAATGTATCTGAAATGGAAAAAGAGTGTGTGTCTCTGCCTTACCTCCAAGATTGTGGAATCTCCATATCTGAAACACAGGATAGACATTACTGGGACCCTCGAGGTATGCATTTTAGGGTTTATTTAAAGCACGGTTAATTAATTCCAGTCATTTCAAAGTATTTACAGCCTGTAAAACAATGGTGAATTACCACCTGGCAGAGCAGGCTTCTTAGGAGAAAGAAGTTTCCCTGAAAGACAGAATAGGAAGCCTTGAGGATTGAGGGGAAAACATGTTGCAGCGGGTTTTCCTGGACACCTGAAGGCCAGGTTAAACAAACCCTTGTGACTGGTATTTCTCACTGAACAAATAACACAGGTCCCAAGTCCAATATAACCCAGGTAGCTGACAAACTTTTACTGCCCTTATTTTGAGAGTGTGTCTGTGTACATGTGAGCATGTACAGACATGCTTCTATGTGCACACATGTGTGTTCACATATAGAGAGGGGGAGAGAATGAAAATGGGAATTCCTGCTGTCTGAAACCAATTGCTTTGCTAGGAGAAAATGATATTTTGCCTATAAGTCAATACGTACTTTCTATTGCTAATAGGGCGACATTATCCATCATATTAGGTAAGCTAAAGAGCAGAAATGACGTCAAAATGCAATGGGATTCTCTGCAGTATTAGTTACCCCAGGCTTTGTATTACATAAAAGAAACACAAGATAACTTTTTAGTAAATTAAATTAGTTAATACACACATTGAAGTGTAATAATTCTCTTTGGAAAGAAAGCATGACTCAAGTAGTTGTCTAAAAACTATTAAATAAAATATCCCTAAAATTATTTTCCATCTCAAAACACTGGAAGTTGGCCGGTATTGACTAATTGTTTTTGATTTCTCCTGTTTTAAAAAGAGAAAATTAGAGAGGTACACACCAGAAAATAATAAATCTACCAGCCACAATGATGGGTAAGAAGCATTACAAGTCATAGTTATTATATATGCTGAGAAAACAACCTTTGTTCAGAAAGAATCATTACAGCTTTCAGAGAGAGAGAGAGAGACAGACAGAGAGAGAGAGAGAGAGAGAGGAGAGAGAAACACTTTGAAGATGCATAGGATCATTTGGGGTTATGAACACATATACAGTACAGTGAACTGACAGACATTACTTATTCTCCAGCTTTCCAAGTCGGTGTTCCCAGGACACCTATTTTGTCTTCTAAACACAAACATTAAGGGTCATCCATATGTAAAAACAATGGACTATCAGATGATAGGGTAAAAAACTGGAGTGTTGCCCATATCAGATCCTTTTTAGACAGATCAGTATCCACTGATTCATTTATCCATGGTCTGAAAAGATTAAAAATCTTAAAAGAGAAAATCCAGACAGATCACACAGCCTAATACACTTTATTTGACATATTGGCCCAAATCCTGTTGGTTGGTATAGTAAATCACACTGGAGCAAGCCTATTGAATCAATAGGAATTTAGTGAGTCAAGGTCCTGAAAGTTCCATTGTAATTTTTCCATTTTTCCTCATATTCCATACATGGCAAATTGGATATTGATAATAATCAAAATGCTGTTCCCTTTTTTGGAGTGTGTGTAGAGGAAATAAAACACCTGAGTATTTTCTAGCACTTTACATTTGAGTAGGAATGCATTCACTTTTCCAAGAAAGTTAAATGACAGCTGTCTATCAGTGAAGTATCCTATCTATGCAAAATGTCCTGATTATGGAAATAGCTATTATTATCCAGACATATCTTGAATAAAATGGCTTGCGTTATGTTTTGGTGGATATTGATTCAGTGAGCGTAGCTCCGCTCGGATCAAAGAAGTGCTGCACATGCTAGGGATGAGCACTTAATAGGTTCTCTCTGTTGTGTGTATCTATAAAGAGGAGTGAAAAACCAGGTTGTTTTCTGTATTGCAAGCATTTTCCCAGATTCTAAAGGCTCTCTTAAGACTCTCTTCAACTTCAAAGCACTCATGTAGCTGTGCGGTCACACATTCAAGGCTTCAAAGGAGAATCGGCTCAGATTTTATAATCAACACACCAATGGCCATTGCCTTCAAAGGAAAGCTGCGTACACTCGGAGCGGCTTTGCTTGTGATGGACAACTTTTTCTGTTCAGTATCTTTATCCTCCTCTTTCCCCAAGGGCAGCGGAGAAAAGATACTTCTGTCATGCTGTTTGAGAATCTTCTGTTCTGGCTCATTTCAACTCCAGGCGGTTGAGATCCTAGTATTATTAGGTTGTTGGAGTTCTTTTTAAAAACTCCTTGCTCATCACAAAGTACACAAAGCCCCCAATTTCCTATTTACAGTTTGCAGCTGCTGATGAAATGCATTCACAAACATCAGGAGGTTCTTCGGGCAAGAGATGACAAATCCCATTGTTATCAAGCCACCCCTTGGCAATATGTGTTCAGGACACCATAATAATCCAATCCTATTTTCTGCTAAATTGTACTCACACTTGTAACATTGCTTCGGAAGGCTGGGAAGCAAAGGCATTGATATTTGTGTCTTCTCCGCACCTCTTGTACTTTACAAGCTCTAGAAGGGCCCTCTTGCTAGGCAATCCTTCCCAGATCAGCATCCTTGAACAGCTTCTGATACTCTAGTGCCCGCACAGAACTACTGGCGCTGGCCTTTTTCGTGGATGCCATGCAATAGCTATAAGCCATTTTAAATTTCCCACAGTGTTCTGTATAATGTTGGTCTATGGCCTTTTCAGAGTTTGTAAAAGTTCTGGAAGTTGCCATACAATAATGTAACTTTTACAGTCTCTAGATATGGTGGGAAATTTGAAATGGCAGCTGATTGGTGTTGATCAGAGGATTGCCACCGGTGATCAAGTGTGCCAGCATGGAGCTGTGGTGTGGGAGGAGTCCTACCAAAGGATATTATGCTGGGGACATTACCAAGCCTGAAGCTGCCTTTTCAACTAGTGAGTTCTCAAAACCTTGTGATTTTGAAATGCTGCTGGGAAAGGAGAATGGCTATAGGAGAGGAGCAGTGCAGAATTCCTGCAACCACCAGCTCGACTGTTGCTGCCATTTCCTTGTGGATCAGGTGACAGCTTACCTACAGTGGTTTGCTCTCTGGGAGGATTTTGGGCATGCTGGGTTCAATGGCAGTTTTTTCCCTTCTGCATTGGGTTAGTAAGCAGTGGAGCTCTTCAGAGAACTTGTCCATCTAAGGCCTTGTTCCAGTGGGCCCTCAGGGGAAGCCACAATGGCGTCATGCTGCCTGTTCTCCTGGAGTGCTGCTTGCCATAGCACAAAGGATGGGGCTCTTTCAGCTGGCAATCTGCATGAGTGAAGCTTGCAGCACCTGGCCGCCAGTGGCACTCTTTTTGTTTTGTTCAGCACAATCATCAGGAAGGTGTCAGAGGACACCGGGCATCCATTTCCCTAAAGAAGAAAATGATGTCTATATAACATTCATATTGACTGTAATGGGAGTTCCAGATACAATGGTGCCTTGACTTACCAACATTTGTAAGTCGAGGCACTTACAACCATTTTGAGTTATGACCAGCTCCGGCTGCAAAATTTTGCTTCAACTTGCAGTCAGAGCTTCCAGTTATGAACAGAAAAAGGCAGGGGGAAAAGGCGGGAAATTCAAATTGCTAACTGTTGGTAGACGAAGAGGATGTTTCTTTGTAGCTCTTTCACCCCAATGGCTAGAGAGTGTGCGATCGGAGGAGGCTTCGGACTGCCTGGTAAGGTAAGGTGCTGCTTTCTGCTTTTTCTGGGTGGGTTTTGCAGCGTGGTTTTGGGTTGAGGGGGTTATGTTTCTGTGTTATGATAGGTCTTGGGGGGTTTGTTTGTTGGTATTTTTCCCCATTTCTGATGGGTCTTGGGGAGGTTTGCTTGCTTTTTGGGGTTTCCACCAATTTCCGATGGGTCTGGGGGGTTGCTTGCTTTTTGCTTTGCTTTTTTTGCATTTCTGATGGGTCTTGCATGCTTCACTTGCTTTCTGCTTTGCTTTTTTTGCATTTCCGATAGGTCTTGTACGCTTCGCTTGCTTCCCCCCCCCCCCGGAAAATCCCCGGAACAGATTAATCACATTTCTGATGGGTGTGGGGGGGGTGATTTTTTCCCCCTTTGGCTGGAGTAGATTAATTGCATTTCAATGCATTTCTATGGGAAATGGGGCTTGGACTTACGACCATTTTAAGTTACAACTGGAGTTCCGGAACCAATTAAGTTCGTAAGTCGAGGCACCACTGTACCTGGAAGTGCTGGATTTTTAAAATTCCAGATTCTGACTCTGAAGGGCTGTAATTCTGAATTCTAAATCTGAATTTTGGTGTGAGTGCACATCCCTACAAACAGACAAAACATTTTTAAAGGACTTCCCTGCGTCCTCCCTGCACAACAGAAACCCCCCAAAATGATCTGTTTGTGTTCTGGTTTGTGCCAGTCTCTACACCACATTCCTTTCAACTTTCCAGCCTGCAGTTTGTTTTTCATGATCAACAGCTCTTGCCTTTCTGCAGTTTGACTTCACTGCTGCCACATGTCCCTCACAATCCCGTTAATGTTGCGAGCTGTATGGTTACCCTCCATCTGAGCCACATTCAACAGAGCCCACCTCTATCTTGCCATTGTGTGTTGCCTAATGCCTCCACTTCCTATCAGTGTCATGTGGTGAGTGATAGGCATGTATGCACTCAGGTTGCTCCACATGTCACTGGTATAACTAACATCTGTTGACACTGTTGATGTCTTCCCAAAAGTAAGTTCCATTGAGTTTGACTGGATTCAGTCTCAGGAAACTGGATATATAGTTGTAGCCTCAGAGTTTTCCAACCCTCTTGATTTTTTGAACTGCAGCTCCCATAATGCCTCACCATTGACTATGTTGGTTAAGGCTGAGCATGTGGTAGCTCAAAAGACTTGCAGAGGGCAACAAATGCCTACCTCTGTTCCAAATTTTCAAAGTAAATCCTGGTCATTTTTGCACACAGGCTTTTTACAGTTTAGAACTGCTTAGTACAGCAAAAATGTGTCATGTGCTTTCATTTCCTGGGTCCGAGGACTTGACAGACTTGAGAATCAGTAGAGAAATTTGCATGAGAAGGAAGAGGCATACAAAATAGGCAAGCCAATTTGTGGATGAAAACTCAAACACAACAGTATTTGAAACAAACAAATAAATGCATAAAATGCTGGCTGGGCATGCGAGGAATTCAGAGAAGGAAAAAGTGCTATATATTCTGAGAAATTGGACATATACTGTGTGGGCTGTGGAAAAGAAAGTTTATTGCGATATTATTATCTAAAAGGAAATTTGCAGCAGAGGGAGCTATAAGACAAAATCAGTCTTTGTAGACTTTACAGCACATTTATCTCCATTAATTTCTATCCGCAATATTGAGCAGCCTAACAAAAGTTATGCTAAATGCCAAAGATGCGGTGGGTATTGAGATTTACTGGTGAATCTCAGCATATATGCTTTTAGCCGATCACCAGATTCTATCCTTATCCCTGTCTTTGACTGCTCAGTCTTGTTGTGTGTACATCTCTCACAACCTGATAGCTCTCTGGGGATTTGTTGTCCAATATTTTTTATCAAGTACCAAAATGGTGGAAGCTGTTCTTAAAGCATGGTGTAATACTATAACCTGAAACCAGGGAGGGTTGGAACTGTGCTTGGAATGAGATATGCAAACATACCTCAAGTCTGTGTCCCCTTCACTCCCATAGTGGCCAGATGTTTGTGTGTTTGATGTGAAGGTCTGAAGAAGCATTTGTAAGCATATTCAGTTGAGCACATTTATAACGCTTCTGTGATTGGGAAGTCACCATCTCTCCTCCTCCCACCCCATGCAGCCTTCTTTGCTTTCAGGCTGTAATGCCTGTGTAGGGCTTGTGAATGGTTTAAAAAGAACGGCATAAAACTTGAAACATCCCTGTCAAAATGTCTCTAACAAATGCCTACAAATTCCCTTTTAACATCCATTTAAAAATAAAATATATTACTTTTGATACCCAAACAGCTGATGTTATTTTATCAGTAACATTTTGAAATGTCATTCTACTATGCTATTATTATGCTAAAATAAAATACAATATATTCATTGAAGGTAGCTGTGCTACTTTAATTAGTTACCTCCTGACCCAGGTAAATCCCCAAAAGCGGGGAGATTCTTGTAATTTTTCTTGTAATAGTTCCGTTGTGAATTTTCATATGGTCAGAGAGAAGAAAAAAGTCCAACATTTCTCTGTCTGTAGCAGAGTAGGTGTTGTCTACAGTGATCAGTTCCACAACAGACCCACAATAAAGCAAGAGAAGCAGTGAAAAACAATCAGCTAATCTTTATAAAGAAAGTTCCGTTCCAGATTTTCAAAATGGCCAAATTCTAATTCTCACGAGATAAACATGGATCCTAGAAGGCACACAAGAGAGGAAGAGCAAAGGCATATCTGCCCCTCAGAGAAAAAAGGAATGGAAGGTGAGAGGTGCAGGAGGAAGCAGAGGTCAGGAAGTCAAAAAGATAGTCAAGTCTTCCTGATTTCACTACTTCCAAATTCCCTTGTGATCATTTGGGCTGGATAAGTGCTAAAAGGCCATGCCTGCTTTCTACTGTTGAAAATCTGGAGATAGTGGTGGCAGCAGGAAATTGCTCCATGTTGGGCCTCATGATTTGTGGTAGAGAGTGGAGAGAACAACTGCTCTTGGCATTCTTTAGAGTGGTTGCAATTTTGAGATATAATGTGCATTCACATGAATTTGATAGATGTGGGAAACTCCTGCCTAAGGTTGTGGCTGTGATTCTGTTTCAGTGATGTGCCTACACTCCTGGCAGGATGCCACACTGGCCAGAAGGCAGAGTAGCCCCTTCTTCTGCCCTTCCTCTTAGAGTGACATGTTCCCAGGGGTTTCAAGAGCAAAGTCCGATAAGCCAGTCCAATATCAGAACTTCAGAGGATGCAGAGCTGATGCCAAAATGCCAAAGCCAAATCACAAACCATAATCCAAGGTCAGGGTCCAAAGCCAAATTACACAACGTAGTCCAGGGTCAGAATCCAAAGCCAAGGGTCCAGAGAACAAGGTTCAAGGTAGTGAGGAGCATGGATGTGAGCCAGAGGAATTGACTTGTTGCTTCCACGAGCTTCCCAACCATCTGGGAGCTGATTATATAGCAAAACAGTCATTGAACTGCTGGAAGCCTTTCATCCTCAAAACTCAGGACTAGCTGATCTGATGTTTCTGTGGGCAGCATTCAAGTGATCCTCTGACCTTTGTGTCATAAGCCTTTGCCAAAGTCTAGCCCTCACTCTGGCTACTGGGGGAGGAGAATCTGGTGGCGATTCAGCTGTCTGTGCTTCTAATCGCTCAGCATTCTCCTCAGCTGTAGTTAACCCCTCAGGTTCCATATCTTTGGCTGAACTCATGACAATGCGGTGGCAGCTGGAAGGTGGGGTAGCCCCTTCTTCTGCCCTTCCTCTTAGAGTTAGAGCATAAGATCAAAGAGTTATTTTACCCAATCCTAGTACAGGTAAGTGATTAGGTAACCACTGTCCTATCTGTTTCTCTCATAACATACTGTACTGTGTAATCATGCTAAGTCAATAAAAAGAGCCCTCGGAGCCTTGCCAGGAGGCTCCGCTGGTTTGGACTGCTGTTGACTCCTTTGTTCTCTCTCTCCAAGGCAATTAGCTTTTCCTTTGTTCAGTGATCACCACAGATAGGGTCCTGGAAAAAGCTGTCAATTGGTGGGCCTTTCCGCTTTCACTTGGCCCCATTGCTTCTGTTGGCAGAGCTCTCTGGGCCAGTTAAATCTAGCTACTGCTTAACTCGCCCACAACACACCAAGTGACGTTAGCTCAAGGGCATTGTGAGATATTAAAATGTTGGCTGTGGATAGCTTCCTGGTGCTGTTTGAGCCACTGGGCCAGGAAGTATAAAGAAATGGGGACCAGATAGGTCTCAGTAGTGATCATGCTAACTGACTATGGAAAGAAGGCCTTGTATAACTTTACATTTCAGTCATTTCATGGAAGTTCTGAACTCTGATGGCTATTTGCACCTCCAGCTAAAGGAGAGTGCTACCAGTCCTGAAAACCAGCTGTGAATAGCAGTGGAGAAGCACTTTTGCTTTTATCCTTGATTATCCAGTCTTGGATTAGCTGCATTTAGAAAAAGAATGTAAGACATGATGAGGCAAGAAGAGTCTATGTTACTCTTGAGTGAATGAAAACCTGGAATATTGAAACACCACCACGCACACCATACATACACACAAAGTATCTGCACTAATTGGCACGAGTCCAAAGCCAGTTTTACACTTTTTTCCCCCAGGAGTGCTGTATCTGTTTCCTTGTATTCAAAAATCTGTTCCTGGGATGAATTTCTTGCTATTGACTTGGTCCTTCGAACAAACATCATAATGATGATACAGTGCCAGAGTATAATGTTCCTGTCAGCTCTTCTTCTCCCCCTTTAGCTCTTTCTCTAGCGATATGTATTTCTGCTCATACAACAGAGGCCACTCTTGACCTAGCTGGGTTTGTTTGTGCAACATCCGGATGCAGCTGTGTGTCCCTGAGGCTGTGGCTGGCTGCATCTGCAGAAAGAAACTTTTTCCTCCCAAAGCTGGATTCTACCATAAATTTATTTATCTTTAAGGCCAACCAGGCAAGAGCTGTGCTATCATTGGGCACAGCAAAGTGTCTTGCCTGAAGCAGCAAGTGTTGGAATAACATCAAAAAGCAGTGAATTGTCAGTTTGAAAGCTTGTCAGATTTTTTTTCTTTTTCTTTTTCCTACCATAGGCACTTTCTGCCTTAGTTATCCAAATACTACCCATTCTCTCCCTTTTAAGTTTCTACTGATCCAGTACAAGGGATCGTGAACACACAAAGTCCACCTCTAGCTGTTTCTTTAGAGATGAATTTGGAGTGGGGGGTTGGCAGAGGGGTTCCTTTGGCATTTCCTGGGCCTTTCTCTGGCAAAGGCAGACTGACTAAGATGTGCCAACATGCAAAATGCCTCGAACTCATCAGACATTTAATTTTCCATCAAGTTTACCAAGGGGAATTAAAGAGGGGTTAGATCCAGTAAGAGGGACGTGGTGGTGCTGTGGGCTAAACCACAGAAGCCTGTGCTGTAAGGTCAGAAGACCAAGCAGTTGTAAGATCAAATCCACGCAACGGAGTAAGTGCCCATCGCTTGTCCCAGCTCCCGCCAACCTAGCGGTTCGAAAGCATGCAAATGCAAGTAGATAAATAGGAACCACCTCTGTGGGAAGGTAACAGCGTTTGGTGTCTAAGTCGCACTGGCCATGTGACCACGGAAGATTGTCTTCGGGCAAAAGCTGGCTGTATGGCTTGGAAACGGGAATGAGCACCGCCCCCTAGAGTCGAACACGACTGGACAAAAAATTGTCAAGGGGAACCTTTACCTTTACCTAGATCCAGTAAAGTGGACGAGTAAAGGGGACTGCAAGAAAGGCCTCAGCAGTGGATCCCCTCGGGTTCCTCCACTGGAACGTGGTTGGGCCTGGTTGTAAAAGGTCCCCCATGATAACCATACAATGAAATCCATACGGGTGAAGCACTTCTCAAACATCATCTTCAGTAGTGTCTTCATAGAATGAAGCAATGCAAACCAAACCAAACTGACCCTATAAACTGGAACTGTAAGGCCTGATAAGTATTTTATAATTGAAACACCCTTCACATGGTAACTATCTGTCATGTCAACCAGCTTATAGAGCAGGGATGGGTGCAAGGTAGATTAGGTTCTATTGGTAAATTTCTACCTGATTTTTCACAGACGGGCAAAGCTTCCTGACTCTCCCGAGCCACCATGTTGCATCTACCTCCCTCTTGAACCTCCATTTTGTGCCTAGTTTCAGCATGCCCAGCCAGCAACCCTAAACTCTGCTCATGCTCTCTGGGTAATAATGAATTACCCATAAATCAGTCTCTCTTGGCCTGAGCATGTTCTTCCTCAAACATAAAAGAGAGGCTGCTGGATGCAGTATTTTGCAAACACACTGGATGAGACATTCTCCCTGGCTTGCCTTTATATTGTTTGCTTGCTTCCATGAATTCTTCCATGAGGGTAAGCCTCAAAATTGTAAAAAAAGGTTAACAGGTTAAACCACGCAGTGTAAGGTCTAGGGCTTGCCTATACATTTTGGTAGTAGAACATTTAAACTTGCTGTGTGTGATGAAAATAATTTCAGGCAATCCAAACATAGAGTATTCTAAATGTTGATGTGACCACAAAGTACTGTGGGCTCTGTATATCTTGTAGAAATTAGAGTTCATTCTGCTTGCTGAGGTTTTAACTTTAAATGTTACCTTTAAATGCTTCTGCATTGTAGATTCCCAAATTATATGGACGTTTATGCATTCATTTCCCCTCCAGTCTGAATATTTTGGACTACTAGGCAATACTTATATCCTTTGACTTTCATTACTCATTAGACATAGCATGCTTGGTAGCAAACTCACTGGGTTTCATCTTATTTAAATAAAGAAGGGGAGATGTTGTGCAATTTTCAAGTCTTGCAGATCATCACATGCCCTTAGTACCATTTGTGTGCCTGCAGTGGTTGCTTCCCTGCGGCTGGCAAAGCTTGGAAAGTTTTTATTTAAAAAAAGGAATATAACCGCCATGTTGCTGCTCTCCATAACTGTGCAGCAGCAGGATGATGGATTTGGTGGATCCCACACTGGCCATTCTTTTCCTCTTTACAAAGGGGAACCAAGCCTTATCTACCAAGTCTGCATTCCATCAAAATAAATAAATAAAAATATTGCACATCCAATGCAGAAGAATAGATAATAATCACAGTGCATCACTTTAGGACCCAAGGCGGCAATTGTTTCACTTGATGCAAGGATTCATGAGTCTTATGAGAGGTTCCCTCTATAGAGCCTAATAGCTTGTGGTACTCAGACAGTATGAGATGCATACTACAGAGTATGAGTTGACCACTAGAGTACACCCCGGAATTCCCTGCCAATTGTTTTGTTTTCTTCAACAAAAATATTATAGATTGTCTTGCTGGTATACTTGTTCCATTTTTTGCTTTGTATTTTGATGTTTGTTGATGTACAGAGTTCAAAATTTCTCAGATGTATTGCAGTTTACTGAGAGCCAGTTGTGATACCATGGATTGGCCATCAGACTAGGATTCAAGAGATCTGGGTTCAAATCCTTGCTCTGGCATGGAAATTCACTAGGAATGTGTGGCAATGGTAGAACCTTCCTTGAACATCTTAGATACCTTATAAATGCTTATTAAGGTTGCCTAAGTCAGACATGGGACGTGGTGGCGCTGTGGGCTAAACCGCAGAAGCCTGTGCTGCAGGGTCAGAAGACCATCAGTCGTAAGATTGAATCCACGTGCAGAGTGAGCTCCCGTCGCTTTGTCCCAGCTCCTCGCCAACCTAGCAGTTCAAAGCATGTAAATGTGAGTAGATAAATAGGTACCACCTTGATGGGAAGGTAAAACAGCGCTCCCTAATCATGCTGGCCACGTGACAACGGAAACTGTCTTCGGACAAGCGCTGGCTGTACAGCTTGAAAAATGGGATGAGCGCCGCCCCCTAGAGTCGGACACGACTGGACTAAAAATGTCAAGGGGAACCTTTACCTTTACATCAGAAGTGACCTGATAACACATAAAAACAGAGTGGTTTACAATTACTACAAATTAATAAATATTGTGGCTTGTGTAAATTTGTAAATATAGCAGCTCTTTTAAACAGTTACATCACTATTCCTCAACAAGGGGCAAAATTGACAAAGGAAGAACAACCTCATTGGCTCAAATTTATGATATGGCAGCTGTGAGAAATGGCAACAGTTGGCCTACAACTTCCCTCAAAGTGAATTTGTGATGCAAATGTTCAGGTTTCATGTGACACTCGTGTATGCAGTCAAGCTTGTAAAAGTGTTCATGGTCTGACAAATATTTGGAACTTACCTGCATTGCAGTTTAACAGTAATCACAATTTTAATAGCCAGTGTTTGGCTTCACCCATGCGTGGTTCAGCATGGCTTTTTGAATGGCAGAGACCCACATTAAGAATGAACACTAGGATTTTACAAAATCACATTGGCTCTAAATCTTCCAGATGGAAGCCTATTAATTCTGAGGAGTTTGGCTAAACAAGATTTTTTTTTCCATGCCAATTGCAACTCTTGCCATCAGAAACATTGACAGTGGAGCAAAAGAGAACTGAGAGAACAGCATAAGGTCTACCTTAGTTCAAAAGACCTACTGTTCATATCAGGATCTCTTAAAAAGGGTGAGCATACCATTATCATTTTCTGAGCTAGATATTACATTTTCGGGTAATAAAAATCTGATTTTTCTCCTTTTACGGCCAAGTGTGAACTACCTTGCTCCGTAACGATAAATAAATATATCGATAGTACAAATAGTGTGTGTGTGTATATAGATAGCACTGGCATTTCCTGATTGGATTTTCCTTTTTTTAAAGTGGCAGGATTTAGTTTTTTCTGGGTCTAGTGCAGCCCGTAGGGGAGGTGTGGGCTTGAACATGTCCCCTAAGCCCTCAGACTTTGCCTATCCTGGCCTTCTAGGTAAGTTTCTTTCACAACATGTCTCTTAGAAATTAAGTAATGTTACAGGGATGGCCAAACCAGCTTTCTTTTTTCTCCCGCCTATGCCATTCTCACATACATTTACTCACAGTTCCATCCTATGCTGTTTGTACATTAATCTGTTTTTTTTTTAATCAACATTAAAACAAAGTTATCTAATTATGTTCTCTCTCTCTATCTGGACATGATCCTTTGAGCAGTGAACTCCATCAGGACATTGGGAAATGCATTCAGGTAGATAATTAAGTTCCAGTCTCCACATTAATCCAGGAAGTGCAAATCTGATCAGTTCATCTATGAATTTGCAAATGCTGAATTTCTCAAGTATACCTTGCTGCCTGAACACATTGCAATTAGTGATGTTGCCAACATTTGTAATTACCTGAAATCACCTTTAACTAGAAAATAAATTTGTCCAGCTCAAAATGCCCAGCTGTACTACAGATCTAGAGGTCTTTACACCCAATGTTCCTCTCTAGCTTGAAATTTATGAAATTCTGCACCTATTCAGTGTTCACTGAGGATGCTGAAAGGTTTTGGAAAACCTTGTCTTCTGTTGTTGCCCTAAACTCACAGGACCAGAACCTTTTTGTTCTTGAGTGTGTTTGCTTTGGAAGTGTTGATGGAGGCTGAATTTCCATATAACTGTTATGTCCATACTGTAAACATTAAGCCTCAGAAGGGATATAATAACATACGTTATCTGCATAATGTTATCAGTGCACACAAGCCAACGTTGTAAGGCAAGAGAAATTTCTGGGCTAAGACTGCCCATCCCTGGGATATAGAAACTTAAGAGACAAATGCATAATGTCTGCAACATAACTTAGATCTTTATTTTCAGAAGAATTCTTTTTCAGCACAGAGGAATAAAATGGTTGCTTTTCAACCTTGAAGCCAGCAAGATTGATAAAGAAAAACAACAAGCTAACATGGCGCTTCCCGCTCACACTGTTCATATTTGGAAGGCTCATTCTAATTTTAAACTAAGTTTTAAGCACTCAGATTCTTCCTTAACACGTTTGCCAGGCAGCGAGTCCCACTAAGGTCATAAGGCCGAATGACAAAAGAAACATGTATTGGGATCAAAGCCTAGAGCTAAAGAGCTCTCATCTTAATAAGAAATATGGAATATGCTACAATATGCATGGATTGTACTTTGTGCAATACAAAGCCACTCAAATAAAGATGAATACAGTCTCCAAAATATCAGTCTAAGGAAAGATCATCATTCTCAAATATCATTATTTCAGCCCAGTTTGCACTATTTCTTTGCAACAGTGGTGCTACCAGGCAGTTACAGCTGGAATGAGGAGTTGCAATGCAGGAGATTATGCAGACCTAACTTGCTACCTAAGTTTGTGGACATGAGAGCCTTCTTCCTCTATTTAAAAACTTATGCTAAATTTTATAAGATCAGACTTGGCATGGCACACTTTGTCACTACTCTTAGGTTTTCAGGGTGGATTTTTCATTTGATTGATACTCAGTTCTGCTTCCAGTTGAAATCTACATACTTTTATACATGGTAAGGTGCACACAATTGCTCTGAATTTGTTCTGAGTCTAGACGCTCACAACTTTAACAAAGTATGTTTCTGATTGTTTTAGGCTGTAATATCAATTGCCACCAAGAGTAGGCTACAATATATCCTAGGTTTTTTTTGGGGGGGGGATGAGATACCCCCAATCTTGCCAGAACAGAACTGTAATGCAAAAAAATAAAGATTAGTATTACAGATGAAGTGCATTTGATGAGCTCAAAGACAGCACGATATAACAAAACAATAACATGTAAAATGTATTTTAGCGGACTGCAAATGAAAAGAAATATCTGTTCAGTAGCTCCAATTCAGTGCTCCGAGGATATTACTTTCATCACAAGGTATCTAGATGTGTATTCCCAGTCATTTCTGTGAATGTGATGTTCATGCCCCAGTCCTGAGAAACTATAAAGTGCATGGAATGCAACATGGCAGCTCTTAAGTTAGAGCTAGAGTTTTTCCATTAGTAGCCAGCACCACAAATAATAGTTTAGAGATGATAGAGAAGCTCTCTTCAGGTATTTGCTTAAATGTATGAATAATGCTGTATTTGTTGTAAAGATGCAGGAAAGCTCTGCCTGCCACATCCCCTTCCAAAAATGTCAATTTAGACCTGTGCACACTGAAAGCAGAAGTTTGAAGATGGGGCAATAAGCATGTTCGGATTAACATGCATGGAGAGCTCCTGTGATTAGAAGCCCTGTCCTACTGGCCAGATGCACTTACATTATGCACTAACATTATACACTCAACAGAAAAGGAAGAACTACACAAAATTAACTTCAACAACTACACGGGCAAGAGTATGGTCCAAAATCTACACAAAACACAAAATCTGCACAAAACAAAGTGTTTTAATATATTTCCATGATCACTGCAGCTTGTTATAAGGCTGTCCTGTTTCTTTTGTTATAGTAGCAAATACTGTATTTTTCCGTTTATAACACACCTCCATTTATAAGACCCTCCCAATTTTCTAACCCCAAAATTAAGAAAACTTAGCTTTGAGAATTCAGCCTCTGAGCTCAGAACATTTTGTCTCTGTTGAATCTTGAGCCTACAGGCTCCACCTCCAAGGAGGTAGGTGTCTTCCAATTTGTTTGTTCAGGATCAGCTGACATCAGTTCAATAAGGCTTGTGATTGGAGGAAGCTAAGTCTCCTGACTGTAGGAAACTAAGCCTCGTGGCTGAAGGAAGCCTGTTTATAGAGGCTCGGTATGGGCCGTTTTGTTTTTTCCGCAGCTATCTCAGCTTACTTCAGTGTAAAAGACATCCCTCAATTTTTAGGGTAATGATTTTAGGAGAAAGTAGCATCTTATAGAAGGAAAAATACGGTAATAGGCTTTGTTTTGTTTCTTTGGATTTTGCCTGTTAGGCAAATAATATTTATTCAATAACAGCTTCATCTCATAATGTCACATATCAAAATAAAAATCCTTTTAACTGATTTTTACATGGGGTTCAGTAGTTACTAAATAGGCAAAATATGTCAGCCAGCCATCCTGCTAGTTGTCTATGCATTCTAAAAATCTCTGTGGTATGAAGGGATATTTGGTCATGCTATCAAATCTTTCAGAAGCTGATGTCTTTGTGTTATTAATTTATATAATCAGCAGAATTAAGAAATTGTCCTTTCCTTGGGTAGTAGCCTTTTGGGTTATAGGCAGCAGATTGAATGTCTGAATGCTGCCTTCTGCCCAAAATAATTTCTTGCATGAAGAAGTCTAGTACATCAGCACTCTCACACAGTCATCTACCTGTGGTCTGTAGCAGGACCACCAAGAAAGACTTATATATCTAAAATATTTGCAAGCCACCTCCTCTGCACAAGGATTCTAAAGGGGGTAAAACAAATCTAAAACAGATGAAACAATAATAGTTAGCAAATTTAGTTCTGTACCAACCATGGCAGAAGCAATCACAAAACTGCATTAAAAGCAAAGGAAACAAGTCTCACTCTTCGAAGAAAATAATGAGGAATTGTTTTTGTCACTCACTTCTGCTGATTGTACAAAATGGCTTCAGTGAAGAAGAAAACACTGGTCTTATGTTAGGGGGATAATTTCTCCCAACTCTTCCCTCTATCTGCAGCTCCTCCCTCCCAAAATATTACATGCCACTCCCAAAGGTCACAATCCCTTCAGGAACCATTTTGGAAGGGAAGAAAGCAAGAAGCTGCAATAGTAAAAGAGAGTCAGAAAATACCCATGACATGAATGTGAACTATGTTCTCTCTATAGAATTAAAGTATAGTTCCAATATATTTTTAAAATACAAGATCATCTGATACCTTAACAGATCAGATCAGATTTTAAAAATTCGGTCCCTTCCTTCCTTCCTTCCTTCCTTCCTTCCTTCCTTCCTTCCTTCCTTCCTTCCTTCCTTCCTTCCTTCCTTCCTTCCTTCCTTCCTTCCTATTACTATGCCATTTTAGCCGCTTCAATATCTTTGTGTTTGCTCTGGCTATACATAGCTTCAGATGTCCCTTCATATCCAATCCATTTAAGAAAAAAAGCAAATGAATTCCTAAAGCTATAATATTGGTTTCTGTATTAATATGTGTTCCAGAATGTACAGATGTAAGATATTCCTTATTACTTAAAGCCATGAATGTGTATTCCGATTGCATTGATAAATTGCAAAATGTTGTTACATTCAAGTAATGAATGATGTTTATGATGTTTCCATCATTTCAGGAGAAACTGAATGAAGTGATGGAATGAAACATTTGCTGCTTTGGAGCCTTTAAATCACACTCAGTGACAAAGAAATCACAGTTTAGTAACTTCTTTGAAAACATGGTGTTTGATCAACTTGTAAGATGAGAGCTCGGTGGAAATAATTTGCACAGTGGGATCAATGATCCCAACGAACTCAGTGGCAAAACTCCCATCAATGCTACTATAGTTTTACTGTATGTTAAACAACTTGCCATGCACCAGCAGAACTTAACGAAGTTACTTTTCTGAACTACAACTTTATACTTTAGTCCTGTTGGCTGGTCGGTTGTGGAATCTATAATCCAAAATATATATTTTTAGAAGTTTTTCTCACCACATAGCCACAGATGACAAATTATGTGCACATATGTGCATGAAATTCTATGCAGTAAGTGAGTGGACAGGTGCAAGATGGCTAGGATTCTCTAACTCTCTTCCACCAATTTATTTTATTTCTGTACTGGTCACAGAGGAAGGACAGTCCATCTCTCCCTTCTGTTCCTCCCTTCTGTTCCTGCCTCCTCTTCCAGAATGCTTGACGGGAGACAGTCAGAAGCAAGAAGACCACACCTTCCTGAAATTAGCCAAACAATAGTATCCTGAATTTCTGTGTTGGTTGAAAAAAAAGGGATGTCCCATTCTCCATGGCCAGCAATGAAACACAGGGGACCAAAAATGCAATCCCACCTAAGAAAGATGGCCAAGGACCCACTGATACTATGCTGAATCCAAGCCTTTCACAGCCTACAATGTTGGAAATGACATAGAATTATCCTCATCTTGCTCTAACTTTGTGCTAGCACAATGACAGTGTCTCTAGGCTGGAGGAAATTTGGATCTAGCATGATTCAACTCCTCCCCTGTTACACTCCTTCTCTGTCTGTGTTTTTGGCTCTTCAGCTGACAAGCTTTAGTCAAAAGAGCAGTTTTGCTGGCAGATCCCTTTGCTGGCACATTTCTGAGATCTGCTTGGGCAAGACATTTCTGCTGGAAAACAAAAGCTGCTGCTTATTTCAAAGTCCCTGCAGCCAACGCATCTCTGAGTGAGGATTGCACTGTTGGTCTGTTTGCAGGAGACTCCTTTTGATCATTAAAACAAAACAAAACAAAACAAAACAAAAACACATAGGCTAATGCATGTGGGGATGTTCATTTACAGGGCTAATTTAAAACTGCTGGATTGTATGCCTAGTTGTTACTGCAGTATAGCTACAGAAATAGTTTGAAGGAAACAAGGAGAAAGAAGAATGAAAGGAAGGAAGAAAATAGAGCAAGCCAACTGCTATCCTTCCTATTGTACCGAAATGCATTTTAGAATAGAGCGATTTGCATAAATTGGAAGTCTTTGAGGCCATCCATACAAAAGCATTATTCCCAAAATTCAGCTTTAAAACGTTTATTCATGTGCCTGAAATGCTTAATTGTCTAGGCAGCTGCTGTCTGTTGCTCACGTTTCATGGAGGGCTGAGCTAATTACTCAGGTAAGCTGCATGTATTTTGCTTCACATTTGGATTTTTCTATTCCTCTTGCGAAGAGCTTCATTAATTGACAGTGGACCCTGCAAGACAAAGAAATCCCACAAGTCTTTAACTATGTTAATTATGAACTACTGGTCATCAAAGCAGCAAGCCCAACCTCCTGCTTGAAACCCTGGAGAGCAAGGGTGGGAGTCTGGTGCTCCTCCAGGTGTTGCAAGACTACAGCTTCCATCAGCTCCACTCAGCATGGCCAATGCTAAGGAACGCTGGGAGTTGTAGTCCAGCAGCATCCAGGGAGGGGCCATAAATTGCCGGTCCCACTTCCAGTCTGTATTGGCAGTGCTGGGTTAGGTGACCCAAGAGCTGCCGCACTGTGTACCCTTTTAGAGACTTTCCACAGAGGGTGCCTATGCCAAATATCAGTGCTGTGGAAGGGCTTCAGCCAGTTTTGAACCCACCCCTCCCTTGGCCATTGATCACAGTACTAATGACTGAGTGGTGCTCCTCAATCATTTTGATACAGTGGTGCCTCGCATAACGATTTTAATTGGTTCAAAAAAAAAAAGTTATGTGAAACATCGTTATGCGAAACACCATTTTCCATAGGAATGCATTGGAAACCGGTTAATCCGTTCCAATAGGTACGGTTAATCCGTTCCAATAGGTACGGATTCCCGTCCTTAAGTGAAAAAACCCATAGGAAACATCGTTAAACGATACAATGTTTCCTCCATTGGAATGTATTGAAGCTGACTCAATACATTTCAATGGCTTTGCGAAGTCAATTTTTGCAAAATTAAGTGTGTCATAAAAGGGTCAAAATGGTTTTAAATGCTTGGATTAGCTTCTGCACCCTCTAAAACGGATGCAAAAGTTAATTTGGCTTTGATCTGACTTTTCGTTAATTTATGGTGAATTTTTCCCCCCAACTTTTGACAGCTGTCAAAATCTGACAGCTCCATTATTTCCTATGGGGGAAGAAAAAATTCACAAAAAATTAACGAAGACTCAGCAACTGTTCTAAATGCTTGGGTTCATTAGAGGACCCCCTAAGTCGTGTGCAAACGTGATTTGGCTTTGATCTGAACTTTCGTTAATTTATGGTGAATTGTTTTCTCCCCCATAGGAAAGCATGGAGCTGTCAGATTTTGACAGGTCCATTGGTTCCTATGGGCCGAAAAAAAAATTCACCATAAATTAACAAAAAGTCAGATCAAAGCCAAATCAGGTTTGCACATGACTTAGGGGGTCCTCTAACGAATCCAAGCATTTAGAACCATTTTTGACCCTTCTAAGACACTTTTTAAATTGAAAAAAGAAACATCGTTAGGTGAAGTAGGGGACCTAAAATCGCATTTGTTATGCGAAGCATGGTCCCAAACTTCGCTAAGCGAAAATCGCCCATAGGAAACATCGTTATACGGTGCATATTATTTTCTAAAAAAACACATCGTTATGCGAATTCATCGCTGAACAAGGCAATCGTTAAGCGAGGCACCACTGTATATGTAAGTCTATCAGCTAGAAAGGAGAAGCTCACTTGACTTCAATGGCTGAACTATCCAGAGTTTCTCCATCACAGTTCCAGGTGCTATTGGGAAGGACACAGCAACAGGCCGGGTGATCCCGGCAGAACTGCCCAAAGTGTTTTTTCCTCATATGCTTGGTATCATGGTCACCATCTTCGAAATTCTTGGATGTGAACTGAAACTTCTTGATCCGATAAACCTCCACAAAGCTGAAGTCAAACTGCAGAGAAATGACAAGGGGTGATTTCCTTGCATTTATTTCCTGAAAAATCAGGCCAATACTCCCCAGTGAGCTTCATGGAAGAAAGACATCTCCTGCCAAGTTAAGAAGACTAATAGGTCAGCTCATTACCATTCTTATTGCTGTTTCCCCAAAGGCTTTTAGAATGATCATGAATTTCCAGAATGTGTCCTACTTAAAATTCAGTAAGGCATGGTAAACTTCCATTTCTTGCTAATGCAACAGATGTATCTTCATCAATTCTTAACTAAACTGTATGGGCTGAGTTCATAAATAAGATACTATGCTAACTGAGTGAAAGTTACACATTATTCTTCTCTTTTCTGTGGTGACACTTCAAAGCTGGAAAGCTATTTGTTTCTACTAGTGCTTTCACTTTTTTTCCTACTTTCCATTATTGCTTATACTAAGCTTTATTTCCTCTACAGCCACGGCTATCACCGCCATTACTATTAGCAACAGCAGCTGAATGTCCCTCTACTTTGATATTGGATTTATTATTTACTGATTTAATATATCTATATACCACCCTTCATTAATAAAATTCCACAACAGTATACAAATTCGCTAAACCACAATTAAATGAAAGTACAAATGTGTGAATAAAAACAACAACAAAAAAGTCATCAAGATATAAGTATTAAAACCACCAAGTTAAACAGATGTCATTATAGCAGGTAGCAAAAGGTGTATGCTGTGTCGGTGGAAGGGGAGGCTATTCCAGAAGGACACACCATAACAGAAAAGCTATTTTCCCAGATTATTGCCTAAGGTGCTTGTGCAGTTGATGAGACAACCAGGAGCAGACGAGGATGATGGAGGGATGAAATGTCAAATATGCCTGCCTAGTACAGGAGGAGAGGCAAGGCTGTTTTTCAGAGCTTGGCACAAATCTGCTCTTCACCTAAATCATGCCGATCGGAGATGGCGAATGGATGGTCTCCAGATACTTTTGGACTCCAATTTCCACAATGTGCCTTCCCTCCCATTCTGTGGGAGAAGAACTGGCAGCGACACAGAATCTGAAGACCAGTGTGTTCTGACCAAGTACACAGCTCAGCCAAGAAACAGAGAGGTGGACAAACAGGTGGGCAGACAAGCTGGTCAGCAGAAACAGGTGCTCAGTCAGTACCTGAGCAATCAGCCTGAAGAGTCCGGCTGGTTGGGAACTTCAGTGAACCACAAAGAATCTTGACACCAGGGCTGTTCCTTCTCTGGCACTAGCCATTCCTTAAATTTTTTCTTCCCATTTGAAGTGCCAGTTTAATTGCAGAACGGATGCCCACCCATCTCTCCCAATCCAAGTCACGACTGATTCAAAATTCAGGTAAAACCACTATCAGAAGGAAGCTTGAATCAACACGTGTGAGAGATTTTTATGTTTACCTGACAAGGACATAGATTTTAAAAGGTGAAGAAACCCTATTGGGGGGGGGGGGGGTGATCCAGAAAGCTCTTCCCCAGCATTAAACTGGACTGGGTTTTGGCTTCCCTTCTCCTCTTGAAAATATCATGGCTTTACAAAGCAAATACACACCTGATCATCCTGGTTAGTATGCCTTACAAGGTACCTCAGAAAATTCAAGCGGGAACATTTGCGAACCAGAATGAGATCTGCAGAGCCATCTGCCAAGTGAGCAGCTGGTGAAAGGCCTTTTGGACTCCGTGGACAAGCACAACTGATGTTTGCTGCATTGATGGCTAGAAACTTCCCTCTAATAACCTTCCACTCTCCTTCTTCGTCCCCTTGAAACATAAACAGGCGTACTTATGAAGATGGAAAAGCAAAGCCACTATTTCTAATGACAGGCACTTTTTCAACAAGTTTGGAGGCACTGCTGATGCTGTTATGCACACAGTCAGCAACAATGCATTCTATAATATGCTGGGTCATTAAGAACAGGTGAAAACTACAAACATTTAATGTTTTCACCTATAACCTGTCTATACGGTTGTTGTGGAATTTTGTTATTTACAGCAGAGCATGACAAAGGGGAACTGTCTGTCACTTCAGGTCATAAGGAGGAAAGGTTTGTCTGTTAAATGACATTAAACCTTATCTTTTTTTGGGGGGGGGGGGAGAAAATACTAGAGCAGTGGTTCTTAACCTTTGTTACTCAGAGGCTTTTGAACTGCAACTCCCAGAAACCCCAGTCAGCACAGCAGGTGGTGAAGGCTTCTGGGAGTTGCAGTCCAAAACTCCTGAGTAACCCAAGGTTAAGAACCACTGTACTAGAGTATTGCTTACAGTATAATCCCATGCACATCTATTCAAGAGGAAACTTCACTGAGTTCAGTAGGACTTACTTTCAGGTAACTGCTGATTCATTTTTGGGCAGAATTCAAAGGGTTCTGACTTCTGAAGTTCTAAGTAACTTGGGCCCAGGCTATCTCAAGCTCTGCATCTTCCTTTATGAGCCTGCTTAAATCTTAAGATCATCAGGAGAGGCCTTCCTTTCGGTCCCGCCACCTTCACAAGTGTGTTTGGTGGGGACATGGCAGAGGTCCTTGTCTGTTGCTGCTTTCAGACTTTGGAACTCCCTCTGACAGGAGGCTAGACTGGCCTCATCTTTCCTGTCCTTTTGCAAGCAGGCAAAATATCTTTCTCTTCAGGCAAACCTTCCCTGAGTGAATAGTTGCCATGTGGCGGGATCATGCTGTGTGGTGTTGCTTTTATTCCAGAAATACAAGTGTGGAGTTCATATCTTGTGCTGTGCTATCTGGATGGGTGCTGGTGGTGTTACAACAGTTTACTGCTGCAAATCATCCTCAGGGATTGGGTCAAGGTGAAGGTCTGGACATGAAGCACAAGGCTGAGTTGGGACTGCATAGCCACACAGAAAATCTCCCACTCCCCCATCTCTGTCTTCAACAGCTATTTAGTTAAGTGCTTGATCCCACTGGCTAGCATGTGCTGTGTTCCAGCTAGATGTCAGACTGCTGCTTACTGGCTTTGGGCTGGCTTCTTCTAAAAGCAAAAAAAGCAAAGCGTACTGCTTATATACCGCCCCATAGCACTTCAAGCACTCTCTGGGTGGTTTACAAGTTAATTATGCAGGCTACACATTGCCCCCCCCCCCCAGCGAGCTGGGTACTCATTTTACTCGCCTCAGAAGGATAGAAGGCTGAGTCAACCTTGAGCCGGCTACCTGGGATTGAACCCCGGGTCGTGAGCACAGTTTTGGCTGCAGTACAGCGGTTTAACCACTGTGCCACGAGGCTCTTCTAGATAGGTTTATATATGATACAGAGTTTACATTAAAGAATTATGTATGTACCTCCAGTATCAAAATTCAATCCTTTGTTTTAGATCTAGACAGTGGAATGGGTCTAGAAATGGTGGTTTTTACACTTTTGACTTGTTTTGCTGCTTTTATATTGATACACAATGGCTGAAATTCAGCAGTATGTTGCAACTAGAGTAGGCCCATAGAATCAATCGGGATTTGGTGATTCAACTCTTCTCTAAGTTCCACCGATACAATGGGCCCTTCATATTTGTGACTTACTAGTGGATTTCCACCAGTATATTGCAACCTACCCAGAAGAGTTTTATAATGGAATGTAACTAGCCAGAACCCCAACCCTGTCTCCCACATGGCCTGTTCTTCTATCTTTAAGAGAATATTGAGATGCAGAAATCAGGAGCCTTTTAATAAGGGAGATAACCATTATCATCTGGTTCACTCTATCCCATGGAGATCCAGCCGTTCTCTGTGGACCACCATTCTGTAATGGTGGAACAACAGTACGAAAGTTTGGAGAACTTCTCAGTATGTTTGCAACCACACTTTCAATGAAGGCACTGGACTGGATCCATACTATACTTCAGTTTCATGATGGAAATCAATGGAACAGGTAAATTATGACTTACGTCTTATTAATTTTAATGGGAATTAAATTCAGCTAACTTGGAGCACAATCTAGTGAATATTTACTCAGAAAGCCCCACTAAACTCAATGCAGTGTGCTTGCAGGTAAAACATGAAATTGCAGCCAGCATATCCAACCCACTGTCAAACTGAACGTGGCATAATGACCTCTAAGTTTGAAAACGAGCAAAGGAAATTGCTGGCAAATGAAAGTAGACTCTACTGGGAATCATAATCATTTATAGTGAATGATCATTAAAAACAGTAAATAGAAAAGTACATTTTTACAAGAAGCCTGGCTGGGCAGAAAACCAGTTGAATTTCCCCTTGGCTTCAATACTAATTCAGCTTCTACTCATCCAAATTTGTAATCTGTCTCTGTATTTGTCATCAACAGAACAAATGCTTCAGAGGCCAAATGAAAAAATCTAACTATCCAGGATGGGACTTTCACAGAGTCTTAATCTACCTTTAATCTCTGTTCCATACTTCCGATGCTCTTTCTCCAGCTGTTGTTTACTTTGCTTGCAAATGCGGCACCTGAAGGACAAGAGTTAACATGAATTCTTCTTGCCAGCGAAAGCAGAACTAATTGAATAGTACATTAACATTGTTATACTGCTTCTCAATGCTGTATGTCTGCTGCAAATAACATTTTAGATTTAATTTAAATGAGCTGGGAGTCTTATGCCCCAGACTTCAAGGGATTCTATTCTGAACAACTCTGAGTTTTGAGGCTATATTTTTGTAATATTTGAGATGTTTGGCTTTCCTCTAAACCAGCTGATTTCCAACCTTTCTCTTTGTTCTGAGTTGCAACCTATTTTTTAAAAATCCAAGAAGTGTCTTTAAGACATCAGCGGCTATTATGGATGGCCACTTCTATTTATCCAGGGCTCTGCAGGTTAAACCAAGCTTCATACTCACATGACCATCTGCACAGAATGAGATGGCACTAGAAATGAGGGAGAGGAGAGTGAAGGAAGTCCATAATCTTAAGCATGTGGGACCCTAAAGGGACACAGAAGGGTGAACACCAGGGAGCTCTTCCATATCCTATAGCAGAAGTCCAGCCTCAACTTTGCATGAATGCCCAGGTGGGGCTCAGATGAAATCTGACTTCAACCTCCCATTGTTTCTAGGACCTGGCAGTAAAGGACACTGATGAAGATGGAGCCAGAGCTTGGAGAAATTCCTCTTTGTAGTACACCTGCCATAATAATCTAGTCAGTATGCCAGTCATACAATGGCCATGCTGCCCAGGGGATTCTACAGTTTGTAATTCTCTGTTATCTTTTCTGAGTTCTGCCTGGGGTTGATCATTTGGTTGAAAATGGAGGCAGGTAAACCTCAGGGAAGAACCTGATTGCCAGCAGACACCACAGGGCTGAAGAGTTTCCCTCTTTCTCTCCAGGATAGTCAACTCTGAAGAGGATTTTCATACAAATAACTGGCAGACACACTGAAACAATCTGGAAACCCAAAGCACTTGTATTTTCCAAAATAAAGTGCTTTAGAGCATTAAAATTTGCTTTCCTTAACATTCAGAGGGATTGGGTATGGAAGGAAGCTGCTTCTGGGTTTCCCTCTGTCAGGGATGATAGACAAGGCTGCTATCAGGCAAGTCTTTTTCTGGGAAGGCATTTCTCCAGGTATCAAATTACAGGAGGAAAATTTATTTCCAGAAATTGCTCTCTCTCTCTCTCTCTCTCTCTCTCTCTCTCTCTCTCTCTCTCTGTGTGTGTGTGTGTGTGTGTGTGTGTGTGTGTATATAAGTGAGAGAGTGGGGGTTGGCGTGGGAGCTTCCTCTCATCACTGGGTTTCTTTGAGTGGGTAATCTGGATCTAGTGACTCTGCAGGAATCTGTTCTCTACTGTGGTAGCACCATGCCTGTGCTATGCAGGGTTTTGTAGGGCTGCTAAGAAGATTTTCCTGTTAACATGAGAAACAGCCTTGTACCAAATTGGACCATTGGTCTGTTTAGCTCCTATTATCCATACCAAAAAGAGGAATTTTATCTTTTGTCCTGCTGACAAACACATTCATTGTAAAAAAAATATATTCTGGAGGCTGAATACTGACAGCAGTGAGAGCTGCAGCCACCACTGAACAGGGCTGTCCTTTCCGCCCTCTTTCTTTCTATTTGCTACATCCTTTTTTAAATTTCTTCCTCTTTGAACAGTGGAAACAAGCAGAAACTATTTAAGTTGCTGGACACCTAAACTGCTTGCTTGCAGAGAACTTTTGAAATGTAGACATAAGGTTGCAGGTAACCCAAGCTGGTCTATAGAGTTTTCAGCAGGGCTCTTCCCCAGCTTTGCTTTGATATGCCAGAGACAGAATCTGGCACCTTTTTCATGCAAATGAGGTTACCTACCATAGAAAGATTAGTTTATTAAACTACAAGTCACAAAATCCCCCAGCTGCATAGAGCCAAATTGACTGAAAAAACAAAATCATGCCAAATTGCATTTAGCCTACCCAGTTCTGCAGTATTTTTTATCTCTCGGAGATCCCACAGTGTGTGCTGCTGGTAAAAGGGATACCGTTCCCTCATAATAATGATGAGAGAGAAAAGTCTTGAAACCTTGGAGAGGGAGAAAATTATTAAGGAATTACTGATACTTTCAAATCCATACAAAAGTCCTCTTTTTATTCTTTCTGACAATAATCCTGAAGTATTGCAAAGAAAATCCCACTTGCTTCTTATGTTTTTATTCCTTGGTTGTTATCCCATCTCCCTTCCTCTCTTCTCTCACTCCAAGAAAAGTGCACCTGCTGTGTTCTTTCAGTGCTAGCTAAGTGTAACCGTAAGCCCATGGCAACCACATTCTCTGTGATGGTTTTGTCACTTCAGGTGTTCAGAAGACTCCTTCCTTTACTGGTGCTTTCTTGCTACGCTATGCCCCCACCCAGCCCAGCTGCAATGGAAGCCATTTTCACATGCGACCATCCCCATTTCACTCCATAAGTATGCAAGGGAGTATGTAGTCATATTCCCATCATACTTTTTCTCATGTGGAAAAAGATGACTTTGAAGAGAGGAGGTTACTACTTGGGTAGAGAGATTCTCTGTCAGGCAAGCATGGCTTATTCAAGTGGAGCGCATTCATGCTCCTCTTCCGACTCACTTCGTTTCATGAGAGGGAAGTGAGAACAGGAGAGTGGCAGGCTTGCTTGCTTGTAAACGGCAAAGCTAGCTTGTGTTTTGGGACAAATTCAGTGAACAAAGCCTTTCTAGCATACAAATGACATGGCAGAAAGAGCTTCATGGTGACTTTTCCTCATGGTATGGTGAATACCATGAGAGGAGCTTCGTGCACCTGAAGGCACAGGCATTATATCAGGTGAGAGAAAGGAGTAATGCGATGAACAGTGCTGGACACTAAAGGGAAGAGGTGAGAACTCCTGTCAGGAAACAGAATCACAACAAGACAAGACACATAAGACACAGGCTGGCAATCTGGCAAACCCCTCTGGATTAGAAGTGGTCGAGCTGTGTAAGTCTAAGAGCCATTTTTCCAGACTCAGTACCCTCTGAGATCCACATGAAAACCCTCAAAATGAAAATGAAGATGATGGGAAGGCATGGAACTTTGGTTAGAATAAAGCACCCATGCCTCACCTTGTCTAGAAGAGAATAATGCCCTCTAGAGAGGGGAGCTGCATGTGTTCCACCCCTGTCATAGATGTTGCTGGATGACAACTGCCATCATCCCACTCCATGGGCAATGTTAATAAGGACTGATGAGAACTGCAGTCCAATTACATCTGAAAGGCTACAAATGACCTCCTCCCCGTGAAAGAGAACTGATACTGTAATTTGGAGCCATTGCTTCTGTGATGCCTTATGATTCCTACATTCTACTCAGTTGTAGTTTTGCAAGAAACAAGAAAGGCTTGGTTGTTACATGGCTGAGTTAAACAACTTGCTCTTTGGAAGACAAAAGCAGTTATGAGTACTGTATTTGCCGGTATACAAGACGACTGGTTGTATAAGACGACCCCCCTATCATTTCCACTCAAAATATAGAGTGGACGGCTCTGCTGCGGTGCCGGTGGCGGCTACCCGGGGCTATGTCTGGGCCCGCCTTGGAAGTTCATGGCTGGCGACGAGGAGGGCAAGAAGGAGGGGAAGGGCCAGGCGGGCGGCGTCAGCAGAGGAAAAGGAGGGGAAGGGGAAGCAGTTCTCCAGGGGCAGGTGGGCGGGCAGCTGGCTCAGCGGCGAAGAGGAGGGGAAGTGGCTGGGTGGGCAGCAGCAGCGGAGGAGGAGGAGGAGAAACAGTTATCTGGTGGCAGGCGAGCAAGTGGGCAGATGACTCAGCGGCGCGGGGCGGCAGGCAGCCCGACGGCGAGCTCTGGCCACTCAGGCATGGCCATCTCTGCTTCCCTCCCTCCATCAGGACCGACTGCCTGCCTGCCTTCCTCCCCGGCCGGCGCGGCCCCGCGTCACTCACTCAACGGCGGTGGTGGCAGCTCCTTCCTGGCCCAACTGAAGTGCACCCGGCATATAAGACAACCCCCCCCCATTTGGAGGCATGTTTTGGGGCCAAAAAAGTCATCTTATACGACAGCAAATATGGTATCTTAACTGCAAATCTTCAGTTGTTCATTTAGAACACCACAGTAGAAGTTGATGATGATTATTCTCCTCATTTTCCTGCTCTAATATTTACGTGTAACACTGAATTAGACAATATTCACTTCTACATCAGAATGTTTCAATGGTCTTTCAAAAGGCAACATTTTGCCTATACTTACTACAACGTTACAAAAAGAGTGGTTACACCTGTAACTATGGTTCTTCTAGTGGTCCTCTGTGAATCCACACAACTGGGTTTAATTGTGCTTGTGCTGGATCTTCGGAATATTCTAGAACTTGAAAAAGAAACATTAGTAGTATGTTGCCTTCACCACGCATGCTCCGCCTGCCCGTGTACCTCAGTTCCAGAGTCCACTGTCATCAGAGCTCTAATGCTAAGACCAAGAGTGACGGACAGTGGGGAGGTCGGGCGGGATGTGTGGATTCACAGAGGACCACTAGAATAACCATAGTCACAGATAAGTAACCACTCTTTCTTCTATGTGGCCTCTGTGAATCCACACAACTGGGTGATTAGCAAGCTCACTTACCGGAAGGTGGGCCGTCATTCCAAAACAGATGTAAGCACAGCTGTCCTGAAAGCAGCTTCCTTCTTAGCCCTGAGGTCCAACTGATAATGAGACACAAAGGTGGACAGGGTGGACCATGTGGCTGCTTTGCAGGTATCAGAAATGTCAACACCACACATCAGGGCCATTGAAGTCACCACATAGCTGGTAGAATGTGCCTTCAAAGCCTCAGGTGGGGTTTTACCCGACAATTCATAGGGCAAAATAATCATAGACACAATCCATCTTGAGATAGTCTGTGAAGTTGCAGGACAGCCTTTGTGAGAGCCATGGAAGCAAACAAACGGGGAGAGGTGCAAAAGTCTTTAGTCCTGGACGTATAAAAGGCCAAAGCACAGCGAACATCTAACAAGTGGAGCATGTGCTCAACATCCGAAGAGGGTTTAGGAAACAATGTGGATAGTTAATGGCTGATTAATGTGAAAATATGAGACAACCTTAGGGAGAAAGGAGATATCCAGGTATAAAATTACTTTGTCCGGGAAGAAATGAAAATAAGGTGAATCAGCTCG
This sequence comes from Pogona vitticeps, assembly GCF_051106095.1. Classification (NCBI taxonomy): domain Eukaryota; kingdom Metazoa; phylum Chordata; class Lepidosauria; order Squamata; family Agamidae; genus Pogona; species Pogona vitticeps. The sequence goes on from NC_135787.1 coordinate 120,565,547, forward strand.
AAGCGCAGACATATCCCAGATATCATTAAGGGTAATAAAAATTTAATCTGGACAGAAATAGAAATGGAGGGTAAGGTAGAAAGAGTGGAAAGTATATTTAAAGAAAAAAATGGAGAAGAGATTAAAAAGATTACTAATCATTTCCTTAAAAATAAGTTAGAAAATTGGAAAAAGTTTAGAGGTTTACTGAGTCCACCGATTTCCCCTTTATCTCAGGTGGTGAAGTTAAGGAATTTTCCTGAAAACTTAAAAATTAGTGAATATATTAAAATGTAAAGAGATAAATAGGTTAAAAGATTGGATGGAAAAGATGGAAGATAAAGAAAATATTTAAAAGGTATTAGGAGGAGAGGGGATCTCATGGTTAAATAAGATCCAATTAGAAAGGTGGACAAGCGAATGGAATAGTAAAGAAGGGAAAAGTGGAAAAATGACAAAATTTGAAGAGATTATAGAAAAAAGATTGAAATCAGAGGAAAAGACAGAAAGAAAAGGACTTGTAAGCCAAATACACAAACTATTAACAAGCTGAACAGGCTACACAAGGATTAAGAATGCAATGGCAATGTGATTTAGATAAAGAAGTAATAGGTGAAGAATGGGATAAAATATGGGATCAAAGAATTATGAAGAACATGTGAAAGAAAATTGCTATAAAGTTATATGGAGGTGGTATTTAACGCTGGTAAAAATGAACATAATAGATAAAAGTGTATCATCATTATGTTGGAGGTGTAAAAAAGAGAAGGGGGACATATATACATATGTGGTGGTTATGTGAATTAAGAAAGCAAGAATGGAATCAAATTTTTAAAGAAATAAGTGAAATAATAGGACTAAATATTCAAATGTCACCATTAACTGCATTATTGAATTTGGTCAATAAGGATCAATTACTGAAAGAAAATAAGGATTTAATAGTAATAATGATTATGGCTGCAAGACTGATATTTGCAAGAAACTGGAGAAATGATAATCAATTTAGCCTAGAGGAATGGTATAGAGAATTATGGGACATGGCAATTACTAACAAACTGACATATGATATGAAAATAAGAAGAGGCCAAGCAAAAAATAATGATTTTAAGAAAACATGGAATGTATTTTTGGAATATGTATTTCGGAGAGGGAAGGGGTATACACCGAAGGAAGAAACTATGCATTTTTGGAGGGAAAATGGATTGAATGAAGTTTAATGCTGGTCCTGAAGGTGAAGGTGGCACTGTGTGATATGTAATTGTATTTTATTGTGTTTTCTGTTTATTTTTTCTGTGTAGTAGTAGAATTTTTAAAAAAATAAAATAAAAAGGACCTGATTGTTTGAGAATACAACCTTTTGATGTTTACCCGTTGGTGCGAGAGACGGAATAGGAGCATTGACAGAAGAATGGATTTTCTTTGATGTCGATGTCGAGGGTGCTAGAGATTTTCTATACTGGGATTGGTGTCTAAAAACTTCAGTGTCGGGCCTTTGGTGTCATAGTCTGGTCAATGTCGAGGTGGAGATGGCAATGGGATGAAGAAGAACTATATATATATACAGTATATTTAATTCTCTGTTTGTCCTGACTGTCAACCTCATAATATTTCTCTGTGTCGAAGTCATCTCGATATCGACGTCAACCAGCCTTGCACTGGACTTCAACATAAACGGGTTCATCAGGAGATGCTCGATGCCGGGAGCCTCTCAAGATCACAACCACTTCCCGATGTGAACACTGTCTCCTTTTAGCAGTCTTCTTTCTAGGAGACGTGTGCCCTCTACAATCCTCTGAGTCCAAACGCCGTATGATAATCGCCCGCCCAATGTTAACAGGACTAGAATGGGCAGAAGCCTGGCTGGAAGTGATCTCAGCCTGCAAACAGCTTGGACTCGGGAGCAGCTCAGTAGCGAGCGAAGAGTCTGTGCAGATAGTGGATGAGCGGGAGTCCCGATGTCTGAGACAGACTTGGTATCATGCACATCCCTGGAGGATTCCTCCAAAATAGGTGAAGGTAGTGACTCTGAGATTGGTGGTAAATCACGATGCCGATCCTTAGAAGAGGTCTTTACTTTCTTGTTTGTTCTTACTTTTCAGGCTGACTGCAGATGAATGCTTTGTCGAGGTCAGAGTCGATGACTTTTCTGAAACTGATCCAGACCCCTTCTTAGATGACATTGTAGGACTTTCGCTATCAAGGCCGTGGCCGCTGCTGCCGCCGAAGGATCAGGACGAGGGGCGGACTGTTGAGCAGCACCTGATTCCATTTCCAATTTGGCGGGAGAAAGAGACTTGCTCCCGAGGTAAGCTTTAAGCCTCTGTTCACGAGATTTTAGCGCAGGCTTGGAAAGGTTTTTACAATGTGGGCAGGAACGGGGCTGGTGACCCTCCCCTAGGCAAAATAAACAGTGATCGTGCCCGTCGATGAAGGGGATCTTGGCAGCACAGGACACGCAACACTTGAACAGACCCGCGGAGGCCATAAAAGGCCAGTCCCACGGCTGGAATAAATCGGTAAGTACTCACTGCAAGAGAATTGTATAAGCCAGTCTAAGTCAATCCGAAAATCATGAAGTAATAACAAGAACTCCATAATGTTAAGCGAAAGAAGCTGATAAACAAATCCAGTCATGGGGGGGGGGGGGAATCAGTCCAAAAGAAGGGGAGGAAATCCAAAACAGTCCAAATACAATCAAGAGCAACATACAAGATAAACGAAGTAAGGTATTCTGGTCATACATGAGGGAGACAATCTGTTAGAATCAGTAAGATATGAGCTCTAGCAAGAAGGTTCCAATTGCGATGGCAGCAGAAAGGAACTGAGATTTGGGCGGGTGGAGCATGCATGGTAAGGACAACGTACTACAGTACTAATGTTTCTTTTTCAAGCTTTAGAATATTCTGAGGATCCAGCGCAAGTGCAGTTAAACCCAGATGTGTGGCTTCACAGAGGCCAAGTAGAAGAATTAGAATATCAATAAACATTTTTAAGCACTTGGTTTGCAACAGGTTTATACTAGCCATCTCCAACTAGGGATCTTCCAGATGTGCCCAAGTTATCAGGGAATGTTATCTTGGGGAATACTAGGATTACACAAAAGAATGGATGGAATAAACCTTAAAGAAGTTTACCTGAGTAGTCATATCTGACTGGGCCCATCCAGCGTTTCGCTTCACTGTCTTTTAATACATCTCCATAAAAACCATACCCCAATAGCGATACACAGTACTTTAGAAATATATTATTGCGATGTACTGAAGAGACATCCAGAGGTTGAGTATCTCCTGTTGACAAGAGACATGTCAGATGACAGGAAGGCTGCATTATTTTGCCTACAAATTCAGCATTCATTTGCGAAACAAAGTCCTATACAGCAAACCCTCTCTTTGCTGCTTGTAAAGACAAGGGGAAAGTTTTTAAATCTTTCTATACTGACCTATTAGAGTATAACATCCCTGATGTAGGTGTTAGTTTCAAAAAGAAGCTAGATGTCTTTCAGTATGGTCTGTGATTGACTGAATGACTTATCCTATAATTTATTCCTGGGTTGGGGTGGAGGTGGCCTCTGCTGCTATATCAGGCTAACAGTTTTCAGATCCAGAGCGGGCAAAACTTACTTTTGAAGCCACAACATCTAGAAACTTCCAGCCTATATGATCAGCGGCCATGCTGGACAGAGAATTCTAGAAGCTGTAGTCCAAAGATTAAGACTTCCAGGCTCTGATTATGCCCTATATGGACTCAGTCCAGGAGACGACAGGAAAGAACACCAACAGAAAACATACAAATGGGAGACATGACCACAGCATTCCTGGAAACAATACCAGTGCCTACCAAGCAGAGATAATGACAGGCATCTCACATATGGAAGTAACTGATGACTTTACAAACATGACAACTCCCTCCATCACCCACCCTTGAATCGCCCCACACTGAACATGTGAAAGGATACCAGACTGCCCAGAATCTTCAGTCCTAATGGTACATTTCAATCCTAATGGACCATTCCCTACACAGAGAGATAAATACTGCCTTATGTTCCCCACAGGCACAATTTTGGAGCTCATCAAACAAAAGAAGGTATCTGGAATTCCTTCATGAGCTCCTTATTTGGATGGTAGGGAAAGGGGCATAAGTAATGTGTTCAAATTTACCATAAAGTATGGTCTGAAAGCAGTCTTTGAGCAAAATGATTTTTCTTCACAGTTTTCCATCAACCAAGTTTCTCCTCCGGAGGGCTAACTGTATACAGCATGGGGTCAGAGAGATAAAGTACAGTATCTCACACCCTGACACCTTAATTAAAGTCTTCCTTTTGTGGGGTTCTTACACTGGTGGTAGTGTGTACTATGACTGAGTCCTGTGTGAAGGTTTGAAAAGTTACTGTTCTGGATGATGACTCCTAGGATCCCCCAGTCAACATACTGTAGTAGTAATGCTGCTGGTTTTTCCAGTAGCGATGTATGGAAATGAGAGCTGGACCACAAAGAAGGCTGACCGTCGAAGAATTGACACTTTTGAATTGTGGTGCTGGAGGAGACTCTTGAGAGTCCCCTGGACTGCAAAGAGAACAAACCTATCTATTTTGAAAGAAATCAACCCTGAGTGCTCACTGGAAGGACAGATCCTGAAGCTGAGGCTCCAATACTTTGTCCATCTCATGAGAAGAGAAGACTCCCTGGAAAAGACCCTGATGTTGGGAAAGTGTGAAGGCAAGAGGAGAAGGGAATGACAGAGGACGAGACGGTTGGACAGTGTCACCGAAATGACCAACATGAATTTGATCCAACTCCGGGAGGCAGTGGAAGACAGAAGGGTCTGGCGTGCTCTGGTCCATGGGGTCACGAAGAGTTGGACACAACTAAACAACTAAACAACAACAACAACAACAACAAATGCTGCTGGAAGCCCTGGAAGTTGTATTTCAGAAAAGTAACTTTTCCAAGCCCTACACTGTCTTATAACATATCTTATGTTCCACAGTAAACTAATGGATCCAGCAATTGTTGATGTTTTAAACCTTTTAAATCTCCCCTCCCCCCCCATCAAATCTACAGCAGTAAAATTTTTTGCTCCTTATGTGAGGCTGAGATAAAACATAATTAAAAGATGTGTGGTGGTCAGTTCAAGGGATATAGAATACCCGTGACAGCTGATGTCTAATAGGGTTCAGGTGTGTGTGGAGTTTATTAGAAAGGAACCAACACCATCTAACTTGTGACTGAACTATCTACTTGAGCACTCGAGGCATGCTTTATATATCTCCCTCTCCCTGTGTTCAATAAAAGTAGTGTTAGAGATTAGATGAGTGCTGCCACATTTGCCCCAAACAGCAATTCCAGCCTGTAGGATATGGTGTACCACTAAAATTCCACCTGGGCAACGTGGAATATCCCTCTGGCACATTTGTCACGTCAATAGCACCTCTCAAATTCCACCTGGGCAACAGGGATTTCGTTAAATCCAATACGGCCACCATCCCACCAGATTGCATAATGCCTTACAGTTCAGTTGGCATGAATATAGTATTGAGCCTTTTAAGGTCAGCCACTCTGGTATAAGTTGCAGTAAACCACAGCCATCTATACCTCCTGGATAAAAATTCCATTAAATACACTTCTTGAAAATCTGAGTGTTAATGAACCCAATAGCAAGATGACAAATTCAGAGCTGGATACCTACCGACAATGATATGTAATGCTGATGTTACTGGATCATTGATACCAACTGTTGCATAGCATATGCAGTCTGTTGAACCTGGAAAAGGAATAAGTTTTTCTCCATCATTTGACAACAATACAGGAAGTTAATCATTTAAAATCTACTTTAAACCTCTTTTCTTATTCTTTTTTTGTTATGTGCCATCAAGTCACTTTTGACCTATGACAACCCTAAGAAAGGTACTATTATTCAAAGCCTTGGTTCAGGGCCTGAAAGCTCAAGGCCTATTATATCTGAAAAGAGTTACAATGTTCACAGCAACCATGGTATACTATTTGGGTAGCAACACTTGCTTCTGTTTTGCTTTTATCCATTTCACTTCCTTTGAGTCTGCTCTAACATGGCCAAGTCAAGTGGAACAGGAGTGGGATACTTTTCTTCTGGTTATGGCTGCATTCCCAGTTGGAGACCAATGTTGAGGGCTGATGTTGGTGGTAGACAGGGTCAAAGCCAGGACTGGGAAGGGCCAGAGACTGAATGTCTCTTTCTGCCACTGCACTTTATCTATTTCCTTCCTCCCCAGTGAGCTACCAGAGGCTTGGGAGATCATTCTGGCCAGAGGCCTGAAATGATGGCGGATATAAAGCTTCTCAAAGTTGTCTGAGGCTGTTCATTTCTGGTTTAGAAGAATGACCTCTGAATATCCCTTGGCTGGTACAATTTGTTAGCTTGTGCTCTCAATTTGCAGAGCAGCATTGTTTGATTTTTGTGAATTAACCAGAGGCTGGGAAATGGAACCCTTCTATTCTAACTTTGTATGCAACTACCTGTTTGGTTACTCATAGTAACAAAGAATTGCTTCAGGTGATCAAAGAGGAAAACATAAAAATGTTTTTTTACCTTTTCTCTTTAAAGCCTGAATAAGTATTACTATGGCTTAGGCAATCCTTTTTTTTTTTTTTTCATCTAGTAACTTTGCTAAGTTTATCTCAATAGTGGCTACATTTCATCTCAGTCCTGTAATTCTAAATTATTTACAATGGTTTTCCAGACATTTATAAGATAATGAGACTTAATGCATCCTAGATTTTGTTATGAAATTTCACTTTTAATAAAATTAAAATAAAAGTATGAGAGTGTTCATCCTTTACTTGAAAAACAGTCATACAGAGGAAGAGAAGGTTCTGTTCTCGGTCATTCCAGGGTACAAAACACGTAATAATGGGCTGAAGTTACAGGAAGCCAGCTTTTGGTTGAATATCAGGTAAAACTTTCTAACTATTAGAGCAGTACAACAAGGGAACCAATTACCTCAGGAGGTGGTGAGCTCTCCAACACTGGAGGCATTCAAGGAAAAAATAGACAAGCATCTGTCAGATATACTTTGGATTACTGCATTGAGTAGGGGATTGGACTTGATGGCCTTACAGGCCCCTTATTCTATGATTTCATCAAAGTCTCTATCACATAATCTTATTTATTCCTGGAATATCCCTACATAGCATTTAGGAGTGTTGTTTTCAGGAGTTCATAGACCTATAATAAATAACCCTTGGTTTTGTGTGTGAATATCTTGTGGTTAACCATCTGAATCGCAGTTTGGACCATCTTGTGAAATATTTTTAGGACCAGTCCCACCTACCCAGGCTGCCCATTTAGCAGTCCTTCTCAAGAGGTTTTTAAAAATCGGGGTAGGGTAGAGCTGGCACCTTTCCTGAACAGTACAACCTCCCTAGCTCCGATGTATTATAAAAACAAGATGGGGTCTGGTTTGACTACTGGTCATGTGGTCTAAGTGATGAAGTTGACTAAGTCCATGAAAGTTCATAACACAGCAAATGTGTTCATCTGTAAGGTGCCGCAAGATTCTCATGTTGTTTTTGCTGCAGCAGACTCATACACCTATGTCTCTCAAGTGTCAAAGTAACGGTGAAATTGTATAGGGCAAGGAATTGACTTGGCAGAGACAGATTTGGCTTTCTCCCACCTTTTCAATACAACAAATAGGAAACACACTTCTCACTCGCTAACCATTTTATGCAGTGTGACAGGCAAAAGCAGTAGTGTTTGCTTTCCCCCAGTCTGCTTGATAACCCAGGCAGGGAGGTCAAGGCAATGTTTCTAGAGAGAGGTAGAGGGAGATTGATTCAACATCACAGGTCTGCAAAAATCCTTTTGTCAAGCTGGTGCTATTTGTCAAGAATGGAACAAAAGAATTAGACTTAGTGTGTATCTAAGCATCATTCTGATTTCCTGGGCAGACGGGAGAGAGATGGTGAGTTAAATGAAAATAAGAGGCTGAATCACTTGGGTCATTCTTTACACAACACTCCAGCAAATCCTCTGCAAGTTAATTAACATCAAGGTGGAGTCAAGTGGATGTTCCTGCTGTAGATGGGACAACGAGAGTCAATGACAGCCTGACAGCCAACCAAAAAGCCCTGATTTAATTGAATTGATAGCTCATTTGGACATTCATTCCCATCCAATATAATAAAATTCATAGTGAGAATCTAAGCAGCCATCCCTTTCTGAATACTGTTTCTAGCACACACCAGCTATGGGATACGGAGAAGTGATCCAGATTTCCAAACCATTGCCCATAAATGCATTTTTCTGCATATCTGAGTGTCTGCAGCTTCCCAGTGTGTTTCTGCAGGAAAGGACTCATCTATACAGCTGCATTCACAACACAAAATAATTTTATGGGATTTCCATCTACTGTAGTGTCTTTCCTGCAATTAAATATTCAGGGGTTATGGCTCCCTGGAAGATATACTTTCCTATACTGTACCTAGCTATGGTGGAATTGGAAAAACAGAACCAAGGCAGAGTGAGAGTCAAATGACATATCAGGTTGAGAAAGGGCTAACGTTCTCTTAGGTTCAGCAGTCTGTAATAAGAGGTTTAATTCCTCTGTAAATGGCTGGTTTGTATTTTTTTCCTGCTGACTACTTTTAGACTGTTCTTATACTGTGGTGCTATATTGTCTTGATTTTCTTGTCATTTTTTTGAGAGGAGAGTATGTTACACTGGGAACCTTTTGAAGGACAGGCTCTGATCCTCATTCAAAACAACAGGAGCCTATCTATGTCTGCTCAGTGAGGATTCTTTGGTAATCAAGCACAGGACTTGAGACAAAATAGATAATGTTTAGGCTGGCCCCTTACAGGCATTTCCCAGTTTAAAAGGATCACTGCATAAGCAATAAATCAGCCTAGGGTTTGTATTTTGTTAGTAAAAGAGTGGCAAATAATACAAAAGTAATTGTAGCAACATCTACCAAGATGGAAAGTTCTCTTTCAGAAACATTCTTGCTTAGCTTTTGTCTCTGGAAAGTGAAGATGACATGCTCAAAAGCTGAACATCCCTACCTACAAGCAAACGTTGCTTTTATTTATAAATGTGATGGCTAGGGTTTGTTGTTGTGAGAATGGACCATGCCGTTGAAGGCACATCAGGGGTATTAATGAACCATGGAAGACAATGTGCCAATTTTCTGATTTACAAAAAGACAAAACAGAACTTTTAAAAATTAAAATAAAGCTCAGTTCTATGAGTCCACTATTCCAACACATGGTAAATGAAGGATAACTTTTTTCTCTGTCCTACTAGCCTTAAATTCCTGTAACTCTAAGGGAACAACCATGCAGGATGGTGCTGGTTTCCTCTCTCCATCCTCAATAATCCCATTTTGGAATACAAAAGGCCTGGTCTTTGGGAATGTTCAAAAATTCAACTACCTCACATACTTCAGGGCTGGAAGACACTGGACCCTCTATCAATTCACGAATCACTACTCCCAACATGCCTCACCATTGGCCAGGCTGGCTGGAGCTCATAGAAAGTGAAGGTCAACAAAATCTGAACAGAAACATGCTCTTTGGGGCATGCCCAATGGAATCCTATTGTGTAACAATAGTAGGCTTGTTCCCACATTCAGGTCTATACAACAAATGTTGAGGAAGGGAAAACAGAATCATTTTCACCAGCTCCAGCCTCTGACCTGCATGGATTCCTCTGAAACTACTGATAGAGCAATTCATTGATTTGGATAAACACAGAGATGGATGTTTTTGATCTGAAATGTTTATCATCTCTATGTGGTGAAAGGCAAAGGGAGCTCCAGTTCACAGACATTTAGAGAACCAGACTTGCCTTAGACATCAGTGCCTACATAGTTGCATATATTAACAAGTAGACATCAGGGACACTAGTCAACTGACATCAACACTCTGGTTGTAGGCTAGCAGCTCTTCACATCGGTCATGGTTCCTATATAAATAGAATTTGACCTATTTAAATAGTATTGCTTTTCTGAAGCATGCATGAAAGTTAATTGTGTTGTAATTCTTACCTGCAGGGATTATGCCAATCCTGATATTGCATTGGACTAATGGTGCTTTGGGATTATTTTGGTCTATGCCATAATCCTTCTGGGTTCTTCCGATCAGGCCATGCATCACTTCGCTGAACATTCCGTCCCCACCAACACAAATGACGCTGCCAGAAAATGCACAAATTAAAATTTGCACTGACAGTAAATAAATGAATGTGTCAAAAGCTCTAATGTAGAAGACACTATTAATTTTATTAAGTCTTTGCTTTACATTCCTCTACCAAGTTCTTTAGATTAGCTTAATGCAAAGGCCTGTAACTCAAAATAAAAATTCAGAGAATAAAGCTGGGAAGAACTGACATCTTCTTGCTGCCATGCTTAAAACATTTTCCATCACTTCATCGGTCCCTGTGCAAGAAGCATCACAAAATCATGACAATAAGGCAGATGTCCAGATAGCTAGTGCCTGGGCTAATTTATTTTGGGAATGGGATAAAAAAATTTCCAGATATCTCCGCTAGCTCTGGGTACTTTTCAAGCTCTGGATAGTTTGCACTCCAAATCAGAAACAAGCAGAATATGGCTTATAAGTCCCAGGCATCATGTTTTCAGTACCCATGTCTACCCGAAGTGTTAGGATTTTTCTTTATTTCTTTTGCTCAAAGGTCCCCTTGTGCCCTTTAGGGAGTGTGGGGCAGAATACTGCCATAGTCCAACATCATTGTCTATTATAACCCCCTCCCAGGTTATTCTGGCAGCTCTAAAGAAACTAGGGAAACAGGATCCATCTTGAATGAGACAGGGATAGGACTGAAAGTGTTATTTCTCTTGAAGTATTCTTCAGCTGCCAAAGATCACAGCACCTGCTTTCTTATCATGTGAGCAGTAAGTCTGAAGGTCTGTTTTGCCTTTCTAGTCCTGATACCATCATAATTAGGGAGAAGTGATTCAACTGATTTCGGGGGTGGCTGGAAAGAGCAGCAGGTTTTGCGAAGGGGATCTGACACGTTGAAGAACTATCTAAAAGGAAACTTTCTGAGTATAAAGGGAGCTTAAGAAGCTTAATTGTGCTTTGCTCCATTGCAGTTTTGTTTTGCTGCACAGAAGTGACCTTTGCTTATCCTCAGAAGCTGTGTTGTCTTCAGTGCTGTTAAGTAAATATTAGAGAGTTAGGTTAACTTTATTGCTTTATTGTTTTATTGGATTGGTTTTATTGGATTGCTTTTTATAAATCACTGTTGCCATAAATTTTGCCTTTTAAATTTTTTTATTGCCTCCTTGTCATTTTTTATAAAATATATTCTTGTCTTCATATTAAAGCCTGGCTATTCACTGGGGATTTGATACTAAACCCAACCTTAACCCAACCTTAACCCCTCTCTCATCTACCAGCACTCCTTTTAGTGTGTGTGGTGACAGCATATTTTCTCCTGCTTTAGTGTGCAAGAAAAGGGCACAGCCTTCTGGGTTTTGGAGTTCCTGCTCATGTCAGTTAGTCCTTAAAGGTTTACACTAGCTGTATGGAATCAGCTTGCACAAAAGCAGCTTTCACTGGGCCTAGGTAATTTTTAGGAGGCACACAAGACAAGCCTATGCAGCAATGACAGCAGCCGCTATGATTAAAGTGGCATGCAAAGTTATCCCTCCAGAATGTTATTTTGTGTGCTACAGTTGGTTGTATGCAGAGGTCCACTGAGAAATGTACTGGTATCATATGGCTTCACAAAAAATCATTTTGGAAAATGTTCACTTCATGGATGTTTTTATGACTGGAAAATTCTCAGCATCATAACTAGTGATTCCAAGGCATAGGCCATGCTAGCATTCAGGCTTCTCACATGAGAAGGCTGCTCCATACAATAATGTGCCTGTTATGTTTGTGTTGCTTCTGTGGAGTATCTGTGATTGCCACCAGCCTGCTAGGACATATGAAACCGTTCTGACACTAAGCAGGTACAAAGTATCTTTCGAATGATATCTATATTGTTTGGTGCTGGGGGACCTCAACATCCATGCCGAGGCTATCTTGATTGGGGTGGCTCAGGACTTCATGACCACCATGACAACCGTGGGGCTGTCTCAATGTGTCACCAGCCCGACACATGAGAAGGGCCATACTTTGGACCTGGTTTTCTCAACGGAAGATGGTGGGATGTGGCAGGGCTGGTTGTGACGCCATTATCATGGCCAGACCACTTCCTGGTCAAGTTTAGTCTATTAGCTTCTTCTCTCCTCTGCAAGGGTGGGGGATCTATTAAGATGATCTGCCATCGGAGACTAATGGATCTGGATGGTTTCCTGAATGCTCTGGAGGATTATCCATCAGATACGGTCGGTGCTCCTGTCGAAGCTCAGGTCACCCTATGGAATAGGGAGATGACCCAGGCAGTTGACACAATTACGCCGAAGCACCCTCGCCTGTACGCAGAGCCCAGACAGGTCCTTGGTATAAATCTGAACAGCGGGCAATGAAGCGAGAGGGGAGACGGCTGGAGTGCAGGTGGAGGAAATCCTGCTGGTAGTCTGATCGAACACGACTTAGAGCCCATTATTGGACTTATTTCATGGCAATATGGCTGGCAAAACTGCAATGTTTCACCATCTGTATTGCTTTCTCAGAATGTCATCCAGCAGAGCTGTTTCGGGTGGTCCGGGATCTTCTTCAACCAGGAAATATGGTGGAGGTGCTGGACCACTCATCTGCTTGCTGTGATGAGTTTGCTATTCATTTTGAGGGGGAAATCACTCAAATTCGCAGTGGGTTGGACTCCACCATTAGTGCAGAATCAGAGGAAGTGTCAAGTGTGCTGTGCTTAGGTCACGTATTAATGGATGAGTTTCAATTGATGGGACCTGATGATGTGGACAAAGTGCTTGGATCTATCCACTCTACCACCACTCTGCTTGATCCTTGCTTATCTTGGCTAATTGGAAGATCTGCGAGGGGGATTCGCACCTGGGTCCAGGAGGCAGTGAATGCCTGTTTGAGAGAAGGAGTGGTCTCTACCGCCTTGAAAGAGGTGGTAATTCGGCCACTTCTTAAAAAGCCTAACCTGGACCCAAAGCTGGTGGTTAACTACCGACCAGTGGCGAACCTCCCTTATTTCGGCAAGGTGTTGGAGCGGGTTGTGGCTGGGCAACTCCAGGCACTGCTGGATGAAACGGATTTTCTGGATCTATTTCAATCGGGTTTCAGGCTGGGCTTTGGTATGGAGGCTGCCTTGGTCGCCCTGTACAATGACCTTTGCCAGGAGAGAGACAGGGGGAGTGTGACCCTGTTGATACTCCTGGACCTTTCCACAGCTTTTGACACCATCAACCATGGTGTCCTTCTGGATAAGCTGGTTAGATTGGGAGTTGGGGGCAACGCTTTATGGTGGTTCCGCTCCTTCCTGGCTGACTGTGTCCAGAGGGTGGTGCTGGGGGACATTTGCTCTGTCCCATGGTGTTTATGTCATGGAATTCCTCAGGGCTCGATACTGTCCCCCATGCTGTTTAACATCTATATGAAACCTCTGGGAGAGGTCATCAAGAGGTTTGGGCTGAGGAGTCAGCAATATGCTGATGACACTCAGCTCTACCTCTTGTTTTCCACCAATCCAGGTGAGGCTGTTTCTGTGCTGAACTCGTGTCTAGACCTGATCATGGACTCGATGAGGGTTAATAAACTGAAACTCAATCCAGACAAGACAGAAGTTCTCTTAGTGGGTGCTTCGCCAGACAGGCTGGAAGGTAATTTTCCTGCCCTGAATGGGTTGCACTCCCCCTAAGGGACGGGGTGCTCCTGGACCCCGGTATAACTCTGAAGGGCCCAGGTGGACTTGGTGGCCTGAGGCGCCTTCCTTCAGTTGTGGAAATTATACCAGCTATGGCCCTACCTGGATGAGCAGAGTCTCATGACAGTTACACATGCACTGGTAACATCCCATACAGATTACTGCAATGCTCTGTAATCTATACGGGATGTTACCCGTATAGATTTCTGAAGACGGTCTGGCGACTGCAAGTGGTCCAGAATTGAGCTGCACAGCTGGTGAGTGGTGGGGCCGCCAGGGAACACATCAGGCTGATTCTGTTTGAATTACAGTGGCTACCAGTTGCTGCCCGGGCCCAATTTAAAGTGCTTGTTTTGACGTATAAAGCCCTAAACGGCTTGGGTCCTGGATACCTGAAGGACCGCCTCCTTACATATGAGCCTACCGGGCAATTAAGATCAAGCCAGGGGGCCCTCCTGAAAGAGCCATCCCTCAAGGAGATAAGAGGGATGGCTTGTAGACAAAGGACCTTTTCGGCAGCTGCCCCCAGACTATGGAATGCCATCCTGAGGGAGATTCCTCTGGCGCTGACGTTGATGACGTTTATACAGTATATTGCTCATTTAAAAATTATACTTTATTTTCATTTGTGATTGTAAACTGCCTGGAGACTGTAACATAGGAGGCAGTCAGAAAATGTAATTAAAACTAGGCCAGTTAGTAGTAAGCAAAGGATTTCCTGCAATTTCTTGGCACTGATTACGTTTCTTCAGCACAGACAATCTAGCTCCCTTGATATTTTGTTATTGATTTGAATGGCAAATGGGTCACACTCATGAATTGAAACAAAATGGTATTTTCCGCACTGAAAATGTTAAATTATATGGACAGTCGGCAGTTCACAGCAAAGAAAACATGTTTACTTTTAAGATATATAATAAGAGTAAAACCCAGTGGTATGTCGTGCTGTAGGAGCCTCACTGGAATGAATGGAAGTGGAGCAAGCAGTCTTCGGTCCTTTGTGTACCCTATTCATTTAGAGAGAGTAGCATATAAATCCGTTTACCTAAAGAAAGTATGGCTGCTTAATTGTGAACTATAATCCTACACATGACTACTCAGAAGTAAGTCACACTGAATTCAGTAGGACTTACTCCCAGGTTAAGTGCATATACATTTACAGTTTGGTTTAATGATCCAGTGTTACTACTCACAAGAAAATCCTGCATGCATATTTCAGCATGTGCTTTGTTAACCATGATTTCCTACTGAACCAATGTCATGTGTTGGGAAACAGAAGAACAGACTTGAACAACATTAAAAACAAAGTCCACACACCCATTTGTACTGCCCTTAAATGCAGCACCCTAAGGGGACAAATGCAAGCAGGGCTTGCTGGAGTCCAGTGTTAAAAGTCAGAGTGGAGCCTAAAACTTAACCACTCAATGGAAAAATCAAAGCTAAAAAACGCCTCTCCTGGGGTAAAATCTCCTGGAGGCAAGTTTTGTATGGAAATGATGTATCTTTGTAGATAGGAGGGTGGGGGAAAAATAATTTGTCTTTGCTTCTCAGGTCATCATTTGTGAAAGGACAGATAGTGCCCGACCCCCTTGAAACCTTATATACACTGTTGTTCTTCAAATAGAATCTGGCTCTATTTCATTACAGTTTGCTGATTTCTCCAGCAACTCAATAACTGGCCATAAAATCCCACCATGAGAGCTCTACAGGCCTCATTTGGCTGGGAGGAAAGTCACTGTTTCATCCAGCTCTGCATTCAAAGTCTTATCATCTGCTCTGAGATATTTGGCATGTCAGGAAGAGATAAATTGACCTTGTTTCCTGACTGACACTGTGATAGACTTCATAGAAGTGGGGCATGTATTGGTTTGACTTCCATCCCAAATCTACCCAATTCAGATTTTAACCTCTCCAAGTGTCTGGATCCAATGCTCTTGCTTATGGCAATGATGAGCCAGAAAGGGCAACAAAGGCAACAGGAAATGACACCAGACGGGTACAGAATGTTGGTAATTTGTCTGCTTGTAACCACTGGCCGACCTGCCTGTAACAACTCCAACATCATTCAGTGCATTCAGAATAGTACAAGATGCCTGTCGCCTCCTGCAACCACTGCCATGCCCGGGATAATTAAAATCTCAATACTATTTGACTGAGCGTTGTAGTAATTAGTGAAAGATTAATGCCCAAAGAATTGTGACTTTGCTAGAAAGCCCTTACATTAGCAGACAAGCTGGCAGTTTTAATTAATTTCTGTATAACCAGGGACTGCAGCAGTCCTCAATTAGCATTCGGAGATGCAGTCGCAAGGATACAGAGTTCTGTGAGTACATGAAGCTTGAGTTGTGGGTTTTAGGAGGGGAAAGAGATATTTTGTGCACAAGGGATTCACCGTCACCTTCCTCAACCAACAACAGAGAAACTCTGTTATATACACAAACTAGTTTAGACAGATTACAACGTGTCCTGGCAGATTACAATGAGCAGTTGCAGGCATGAGAGGGACAGAACAGAAATTAGTTTGCACGACTATTTGTCTAGAGCTCTTTTCCTTTCCCTAGAGCACTCAGAAATCGCTATAGGGTATCCTGGAAGGGATGGCCTGTATGCCAAGATATCCACATGCAATGCACTTGATAGGCACTGTATATGTTTACCATAAGACTTAGTAGAAGGCTTTTGTTTCATTGGGTAGTAATCAAGCCATTGTTGTTTTTCATAGATGTAACCAAATTACCAGACTGGAATGGCAGGATATCTTCAAGCCATACATTCTGCACTCCACTCAGGCAAGAGTATTTTGTTAAGTCCAGTGGGGTTGCCATGAATGCCACAAGCCAAGTCTAGTCCTCACTCGAATGAGTGTTCTTTCTAATAGAAGGATGAGAAACTTTGGTAAGGAAGAAGGGCCACACTAGACCCCCTAGGCCTAGAACCTATAGGACCGCTGCTGAAGCTCAGAGGTGGCCAGTGATTTTTGCTGTTGGGGCTACCAACATTCAACAGCATTTCCTTCTTTGAGGAAGGAAGAATATGCTTTTGTTGTTTTGCTTCTGCAGCGAAGGAAAATGGCTGCCACCCATTTCCAGAGATGTGGCCTGACAATCACAAATGTTGATTCCAAAATTAGCCTCTGGGCGTATGTGTCATGTGGGTGTTGGGAAGTTGCCCGTCACTGTTCTATGGCAAGCTAGTGTTTTCATCATCTGAGGGAATGGTAGGAACAGGGGAGCTCTCAGGCAGGGCTTTGTTGCTAGAGAAACAGGCCTCATATCAGTACAACACTCATGCCAGTGCCAGGCGCTCCTCCTCCAGGTGGGACATGAAACATGAGCAGAACTATAATTTATGGTAACTTGCCTGACTGGTTTCACTAAGACAGAAGTCAGGGGAGAGAAACCCCTGACTCAATGGCCCAGTTCAGTATGCAGGGGCACCTTGGTTGCCCCCAATGTCTCCACAAAGCCCCACTCCCTCAGTCGATTCCTGGAGATAAGAGGAAAGGGTGGGAAAGTTGAGAGAGGGGCAAACTGCAGTAATCTGTCCCATGGGGAGGCATCTGAGTCTGGAAGTGATGGCTGACTTTGTGAATGGCTTCACTCCCTCTCCATTTACAGGAAAGGTCAGGGAGAAGCTAAGTCAGCAACTAGGCAGCCAGAGATATATGTGAAGATTTTCAGACCAAGAGGAAGTGAAACTAATGTGGAGGATATATCAGGGATCCCCTAACAACTCTCCTCTGAAGAAGCTACTTGGATGAGTACTTCTTTCAGCCTAATAAGAAAGAAGTCCATTTGCCATGACTCAGCTTCCAGATAGGCAGCCAGAGATGTTAAGGACATCTCATTTGCTCTAAAGGGGATGCAAAGTAAAATGAAAGCTGGTTCTTTTGAAGTCTCCTTGTGATTGAACAGAACAGACAAGGAAAAGAAGTTAAGCAGATGTTTGAGACTACAATTACATTCATAAAAAGAGGCAACAATGGGTGTGGCCGAAGCAAGCACTCATGGCACTCTGGACATTAAAGAGGATTACTGACCTACTGAACACTATTCCAGCTTTGTATAAATACTCGTAAAGCACCTACACACAGACACACGCAGAGAGAGGGGGGGGGGGAGGGAGGGAGAGAGAGTCCTAAAAAGAGATTAATCTGTGAAAGAAATAACTTACCCATCATATTTCTCTAGATTAACTTCAAATAAATTATCCTTAGCATGATTGGCACGTTCAGTCACTATGAAGGGGAAAGACAATGAAAACCAGCTTAAGACAAAGTATTTAAGAAGGTAAATGTACTGCACATGACAACAGCCATTAGGGATTTATTGGCCCCCTGCTTTGGTTCCTGTCATTTTTCTTTAGGATGTGAAAAAACTGCAGATTCCCAAAGCAGCAAGCAGCAGGCTACTCACAATGAAGGTGGGACAGTAGCAGCCTCAGCAACCTGATCAGCAGAGCCAATGCTGCATCATGTTAAATGAAACTGCAATTACACCCATTCCCGAGCACCGTGTAGAGATGGATCATTCATGAAATTGGGCAGTGGGGGAGCTACATCCGCTTCCTTGTCAAAAAGCATCCATAAGGCTCATTGCCACAAATGTTGAATGCCCAATGATGCTACAGTAGAGGTGGGCAACGTGCAGCCTCCTTGGGCTCAATGTAGCCCTTTAGCATCAACACCCCCCAAAATAAAAATAATTAAAAAAAGTTTTTGCTCTTTGAAACCTGATTTTTGTAAAGAATTTTCTGGGGAGGAGGCAGGATCATAAAAGGTTCTGGGGTGGGTGTGTGCAGCCCCAGGACCTTGGGAGGGGGCACAGGCGGAACTGATTTACAGCTGCAATGGGAAGTGTTATGCCCTCAACTGTATGGACATACAACACCTATCAGTCTTGCACAGCATGGCCAATGGTAAGGGAAGACAGGGTTTGTAATCCAAATCATCAGAAGGTCATAAAGACATCTGGACCATAACTACTTTAACCCCACCCCTCCCAGGGCTTCTTTCTCCTTCCCTCCCTACGCCTCCACCTTCCCAAGGCTCAAAAGACCTTTTGCTAGTCAAACCTGGCAACTGCTTTGTCTTGAGGCAAATTGAAAAGAGAAACATTTTTAAAATATAAGGTAAGGCATAACAAAGAAAGAAAGGTTACTTACCTGTAACTATGGTTCTTCGAGTAGACCTCTGTGAATTCACACATATGGGTTTAGTCTGCGCCTGCACTGACGTTCTCGGAGTCTTCTACAGCTAAAAGTAACAATTTTATGGGACGATCCCCCAAAAGGCATATGCTCCTCCCACCTGAGATTCCCCTCAGTTCCTGTAATTTGTCTGCCGGGCACGAGAGTTGTACCATGATAAGATACCCGTGACGGACAGAGGGGAAGATGGGTGGGTAGTGTGAATTCACAGAGGTCCACTCGAAGAACCATAGTTACAGGTAAATAACCTTTCTTTCTTCTTCATGGCCTCTGTGAATACACACATATGGGTGACTGGCAAGCTTCACTTATTGGCCGGTGGGACGTCACGGTAGGAAGGATGCCCACACAGTTCTGCCAAATCCAGTGTTATTGCATGTTCCTGCGTCTAGGTGGTAGTGCTCCGCAAAGGTGGATGGCATGGCTCATATAGTTACACAGTAGACGTCAAGAAACTCGATTCTACTCAGGATGCAGTCATGGTAGAAGGCGCTCTGTGGAGGAAACCTAAAGCTGATGAGATGGTGACCCGCCTGACAACTTGTAAGCAATAGATACAGCCCGGACCATTGATCTAGAGATGGATATGACGAAGGTGGATCTTTGAAATGAGAACCATGAAAGCATAACAGAACCTGTCATTTGTTCAGAAGCTGTGGTAGTGTCCAAAACAAACGCTGGTGAGCATCTTGTGGAGCATGTGCTCTAGAGGAAATGATGGTGATCTGAAGAATCATGGTAAGATGAAGCATAGATAAATATGACAACTAACCAACTAGGTTAGGAATGAGACAATCAAGTAGGAAGCCACTATATCAGGAAAAATGAATAACAGGTAAATCAGATACCATCCGTCCACACCGCAGGTTCCCATGGCAGATATGACAGCCACTAAGAAGGCTGTTATAGAGTAATTAACTTCGCGTTTGAAGATGAATGGGCTCGAATGGCCATGTGAATTTAGAATGATGTATAGACCATTGAGGAACAATGTGTTTACATGGAGGATGGATAATATGGAGTCCTCTGAGGAGATGTTTGTCCACAGAGTGAGACACAAGCCCTAGTGGACCAGAATCATCTGGTCAATGGGCAACAGTAGCAGATACGTAACACTTGAAATGTCAAGTAGGTAGCCCTTTCAAAGGAAATTGGAAAGGTAGTTCTTTGTTTCAGTATATGTAATAAGACTTCATTTATTTACATATAGACATCGATTCAAAAGATTTAGAGCTCGATTGAACACTGAAGTCAAAGTGGCAATGTTCTTCAGAATGTCAAGTTCATGGACGATAGATCCAGATGGTCGACCATCCCTCCCTCCAAAGTTAGGAGGTGAGGAACCGGAGAGAGTGACCTGTGTCTGTCAATATTGATTTGAGACAGGTGGTATTGGTCATCATGGAGGTATTTGGATCGCGCTCGATCAGGAATGATTTTGACTAGGAATGATGGTGATGGAAGACTATCCCTAGAATAAAAGGTATCAGAGGGAAGAGTTATGGCAAGTTCCCTGTCCACTGCCATATGAACGCGTCTCCGACAGTGTCCTTGTCCACACCTGGACAGAAACAATAGAACCTGTGGTTGGCGTCCAGATCCCATCTAATACATCGATGATCGGCACTTCCCAACAGTGACAGAACCGAACTTGCCGTTGCTTGGAATAGTGATCCTCCACATGGTCGAACAGTAAAGGATACCACTATAGGAGTGATTCAAGGCTGAGTCTGACTTGCTATGGCACTGAATTCGTGGAGGCAATTAATTCGGGAAGAGGATTGCTTTGTATTTATTTATTTATTTATTTATTTATTTATTTATTTATTTATTTATTTATTTATTTATTTATTTAAAGAGAAACATACGCTGTAATACCAGTATAGGTGGACGTATATATCTTGCCGGGGAAGATTTCAAAACTGACACCTTGTGCCTTGTGAAAAAACCTTTTAGACGTAAAAAAATCAGATGGTAGAGTACACCTGATAAGATTTCTGAAAACAAAGATGGTACGGATGACTCCGTCCTTACTATGTCCATAAAAGTATAGGAGTAGAAGCTATTGCACAAGCCTGATGCTGTAACTAGGATTATGGCGTGCCTATCCAGGGGGTAAAGACCTCTTCCTGGATGGTACAGAAAAAGGGAGAAAGTATAACGTTACTGAAAAAATAACAAAATCATTTTTATAATGTAATCTAGAGAGATGTGGTAACATCCTTGAACAAACCAAGTTGTCTGGGAGGCTGAAAGTCCAGACACGGTTGAAAGGATTATGGGCAGAACTGAGAAAAGGACGAAAGGGCTGTAGACCCACATATACTGTTGTATTGGATGTAAAAACATTTCTAGTGCCATCAGTCTAGACTGAAGAGACTGGTACCATGCAATGAGAGATACTCAATTCTGTCCTTTGCCTCTCTGATGAACCAGTGGATTTTAACTAGGTGAACATTCTATCTATGCTGAGGGTGCCATGGAAGTTGAAGCATTTTGCGTGTCTAGCTGCAAACCCGTATTACCTTGCTAGAGCCGTGGTCTTGGTGTGAGTAGTTATAAAGTCTGCTGTAATGGATTCTAAGATAGAAAGAATCTTAGACCATAATTGTCCTTAGTAGACGCCCATTGCGACTAGTCGTTGGGCACGTGGAGCAGAAGCGATTGAAGGGAATAAGTCTCCCTGTCAATTACATTGATGTTTCCGTATTTTATAGTAGGGTTCCGGGAAATCATTTCTTGTTTTGAAGAAATCTGCTCTATGATGATTAAAGTGGGGCTGGTGTCATCCCAAATTTTATATACCATTTCCATATACCCTGTACGTGTAATACATTCATCCACAGATCTCCAAATAGGTCTGGAAAAGGAGGTTCCTCCACTCACAATGAACGGGAGGCGGTCAACCGAGAAGTGAGCTGTGCATATACAAAGAGCACACTGAAGGTGACAGAAGATGATCACGCATCGCATCATGTTGAAGGGAGATAGCTGGAGGAGTGAGATCCGAGATTATGCTCAGAATTGGCAAATGTACAATTCAAAAACGGGACCGGTCGTGTTTGGTCATAATGGGCTTCGACCCCAGATGGATTGTAATCTGGGAAGCATCTATTCCTGTCGAAGTGCTAATATGATAGAGAAAACAAGAACAAAGTCTTATGCAAGTTGGGGCCGATCCTAATGGGCTTCAACATAAAATGTGTCAGCATACGGGAATCATCTTTCCATGTCGAAATGTAAACATGGTGGAGAAATGGGAACTTTAGGTGAACCGTGTCCAGTCCAATTAGAATAGGCTTTGAGAGGCATTTTCCCATGCCGAAGTGTTGAAGTTCCAATGGAAGGTGGAAATATTTAACTTGCCCACGTCAAGCCCGGTCCTAATAGGCTTGAAGAGAAAGGGACTAGTATATGAGCAGCATCGTTTCTTGCTAAGTAATGATATGTCAGTCAAGCCAGATCAAATGGACTTCGATGCCAGACTGCCTGGCATAAGGGGAGGATTCTCCCATGCTGAGCTGCTGAAATGGTGGGGAAAAACGGAAGCATTCAGTTTGTCTATCTCGAGCCCGATCATAGCATGTTGTGACATGAGATGAATTGGCATATGAGATGTATAGAGGCATGGTGAAGTGTAGCTTGTCCATGTCGAGCCTGACCCAGATGGGCTTGGTATGAGGTGGACCAGCATATGAGAAATATTGCTCCATGCCAAAGTGTAGTTTGTACATGTCGAGCCCGATCAGAATGTGCTTTGATATGAGATGAGTTGGCATATGAGAAGTATTGGTTTATGCCGAAGTGTAGTTTGACCCCATTGAGACCAACCAGAATGTGGCTCTGATATGAGATAGGCCGAAATATGAGAAAGATCAGTCTATGCGGAAGTGTAGTTTGACCATGTGGAGCCCAACCAGAATGGTCTTTGATACAAGTGGAACCGGCATATGAGAAGTATTGTTCCATGCCGAAGTATAGTTTGCCTGTGTCGAGGTCGACGAAAGTGGGCATTGATATGAGGCCAATCGGCATATGAGAAGTATTGTTCCATGCCAAAGTGCAGCTTGTCCATGTAGAGCCCAACCAGAATGGGCTTTGATACAAGATGGACCAGTATAGGAGAAGTATTGTTCCATGCCAAAACATAGTTTGCCCGTGTCGAGCCCAACCAGAATGGGCTTTGACATGAGATGGACTGGCATATGAGAATATAGCTCGATGTCGACGTGTAGTTTGTGCATGTCGAGCCCGACTAGAGTGGGCTTTGCCCTGGGATAGACCGGCATATGAGCATATAGCTCGATGCTGAAGCGTAATTTGTCCATGTGGAGCCCGACCAGAACGGAATTGACATGAGATGGATTGGCATATGAGCATATAGCTCGACACCGAAGCGTAATTTGTCCATGTCGAGCCCAACCAAAATGGACTTTGACATAAGATGGACCTGCACCTGAGGATATAGCTCGCTGCCGAAGCGTAGTTTGTCCATGTCGAGCCCGACCAGAATGGGCTTTGACATGACCGGCATATGAAAAATAGCTTGATGCCGAAGCGTAGTTTGTCCATGTCGAGCCCGACCAGATGCTGGGGACAAAGTGAAGTGTTTAGTTTGTTTCTGTCATTCCTCATGTGAGGAAAGAAGAGCCTCGAGGTCAAGAATCTGGACGGTCAAATGCCCGCCCTAATATAGGGCTACAATGGGCCACGGCCGGACTGGATGATAGCGCAGTCACCGAATGGCCAGTTGGAAGAGAGAGGTTACTGGGCGATCTTGGAGTCTATGCAGATGGATCATACATACTCTCTCTTTCAGTGGCAATACGCCGCTGTCCATCGATGATTCACCAGTCTCTCTCTGAGACATGCCTCTCTTTCTCTCTCCTCTTCTCGTGAGATAGAGGAAGAGCCTCGAACTCCAACTCCAGAACGTCAAATGCCCGCCCTCATGTAGGGCTCTGCTTTTAATACCATTCTACCAAATAGGTTGTTTTTTAAAATGATCAACCTGGGATTACCTCAGGAGATCTGCATGTGGATAAAGGATTTTCTGACAGATAGGCCACAGTCAGTAAGGATGGGATCTCACCATTCTTCTACCCTGGTACTAAGTACAGGAGCTCCCCAGGGCTGTGTGCTAAGTCCCTTCCTCTATTCCCTGTACACACATGATTGCACCCCACTGTATAACACCAATGCAATTATTAAATTTGCGGATGATACGACAGTGGTGGGGCTCATAAATAAGAACAATGAATCTGCTTATAGAAAGGAGGTACAAAGGTTGATACTTTGGTGTAAAGAAAATCATCTCACACTTAACATCAAAAAAACTAAAGAACTCATAATTGATTTTAGGAGGAAGAGAAATGTACATTTACCACTGTACATAAACAGTGAGGAAGTGGAGAGAGTTGGTAGTTTTAAATTTCTGGGTACTTACATCTCAGAGGACCTCTCATGGACTATAAATGCCAACATGCTAATGAAGAAGGCACAGAAGAGGCTGTATTTCCTGAGAATGCTCGGCAAGTTAAATTTATCTCAGCATTTACTTCTGCCATACTATCGTAGCACCATTGAGAGTGTCCTAACCTATGGCATTCTGGCATGGTTTGGGAGTAGCTCTGTAGCGGACAAAAAAGCTCTACAGAAAACCATTAAAATTGCCCAGAATATCATCGGGCTCCAGCTACCAATCCTGGATGACATCTTCACATCCCGCTGTCTAAGGAAGTCACACAGCATCCTGAGAGACTCTTCCCATCCTGCTTATAACTTTTTTGAACTGTTACCATCTGGCAGAAGATATAGAACAATTAAGACTCGGACCACACGTTTTCTCAATAGTTTTTATTCCAGAGCTATAATTGCAATTAATAATGAGCTTAAAGACCACCAGTAGTGAATAATTAGTTGGACTGTGTTACTTGGCCTGCGGTGTAGATGTCTGTATTTTTAGTGGGGGATTTTTTAGTGTTTGGGGAATTTTATGTGTGTCCATGTGTCTGGTCTCTGGGTGTCTGTGAATTTCGTTGTATGGGTATACTGTGTATATACTTACAATTATAATAAATTATTATTATTATTAATGGGCTATGGCCAGACTGGACAGAAGCGCAGTCATTAATGGCCAGTTAGAGGAGAGAGGCAATCGGACGAAGTTCGTGCAGAGCGCGCTCGCACATCCTCTTTTCTGAGGCAAAGTCGCTCCGTCGATGAATCCTCTGTTGTGATATTGAAGGGTCCTCTCATGGATCAATGGGATAGCTATGTGAGAGGAACCGGACTGTCTTTTGATCTATTTCTCTTTGAAAAGCGGAATAAAAAGCAAACTCATATAAGCGAGTCTGCGCGGCTACATCTATCTGGGTAAAACGTAGTTCACTCAGGCAGAAAAATAATAAACATGCCCGAGAATCAAATGGGGCTCAGGAGGCCAGAAAAGGCAGGAAAACTTGAAAGAAATAGAAAGGTTGAACTGAAACGAAAAACAACTCATGGGGGGAATCGTAGACTGAATAATTGAGAAGGGGAAGTATCCCATTAAAAGGGAAGTGATGAATAGCTAAGGGAAAAACCTTGTGGAAATACGTAGCTCTATATCTCTGTAGAACTTTACAGCATGGCGGAAAAAAGGAACTGAGGGGAATCTCAGGTGGGAGGAGCATGTGCCTCTTGGGGGATCGTCCCATAAAATTGTTACTTTTAGCTCTAGAAGAGTCCGAGAATGTCAGCGCAGGCGCAGACTAAACCCATATGTGTGTATTCACAGAGGCCACGAAGAAGAACCACTAGTTAGCTACTAAGTGGTAATCAGTCTACTTAGGAGTAGAACAACAATAATATTGCAATTTAAAATTCAACTTTATTTAGAAGGTGTTCTAATACCAAATATGAGAAGACTCCTGTATACACCGCAAAACGTTTAGAGCTCTCACAGCTGTTTTCATTTTTTTCCTATAAAAAGGGTTTGCCAGAAGCCCTTTGGCAATTTATACGGAGTTCTGACTAGTCTCTCAGGCCTGTTTTTTAGCACAGTGATATCAATCAGAGCTTATGTGAGAAGAAAGGCTAAGATGCTCTCCACTTTGGAGGTCATTGTGCTTACAAAGAAAAGGGCCACACGACAAGGAGGCAGGTTTTTCTGAGTTTTCCTTTTTTCCTCCTTATCCCTCTGGATTCTGTAGCTTCCAGCCTGAAGAAGGATTCTGTAGAACCTGAAAGATCACTTTGTTTGTGCAGTTCTAGTGAGTCTAATAAATAATGTTCCATTAACTGGACTTGCTTGAAAAGACCTAAGAGCTACTTCATAGTACATAAAAGGGAAGAAGGAGATTTCAAGCAGTACAGTGTGAATGTGATTTTCCTTCCCATCCCAACAGGGAGTCTGTATGGAAATGTTCAGTTGTCAATCACAATTATTCCTCTGTTATAGGGATAGGGAATTATGACCCTCCACATGTAATTGGACTACAACTGCTTTGAACTGGTGGGAGCCAGAGTCCAACACAACCTGGAGCAGAGCTTGAGAAGCAGCTTTAAAGAAAAATGAAACCCGTTGCTGTCACCCATAACTGAGCAGTGACAGATTTTTGATGGGGGTCCTACCAATACATGGATGATTTCATCATGTCATCATATGTATTCCTCTTTGAAATAATGTTCCAAGTTCTGATCCTGGAGGACCATTTGTCTTCCAGCTCTGCTCTATCAAATGTTCTGAATAGCTGTGCAGATAGCAGCAGAGTGCTTCCAGAAGGTAGGTAACAATGGTTTGGCTGAAAATGGCAGGTACTCATGGAAATAAAGCATGTCAAATGCTAAATACAGTAATAGAGTTTTAAAGAATCTAATATATACTTTCCCCCATTTGACTGAAAATTGCAGGTCACAGTTCAGTCCAGTTAAACACACTGACCAGATCCTTCTGGGATTTTACTCAAGTGAAGTCACGTAAGTTATGGCAGAAAATTGCATCTAATTAACAAGGTGCCAACTGCATGCCTGGATGTGTGCCAGTCATATGACTGATTATACAAGCAGCACCTTGTTAGTTAGCTGCAATTTGCTGCTATGACTTACGTAGTTTCTTTTATTCCAGAGAAAAACACAATAGGATTCTCCCCTAAGGGTGCTATAATCCAGTGGTTCTTAACGTGGGTGATAATGCCCCCAGGGGGCGATTTCATTTTTCAGGGGGGCAGTAGAACGAAAAGGGGCGGTGTGGGGGCGCTGGAGCAGAAGGGGGGCAGTAGGGGGTCGCTGGAGCAAGCCAAACCTGTGAAGATGGCTGCAGCCTTTTTACAGTGTGCATGAATATATATTTTCCTCCAATTTTAATTTAGTTTCAGACTTTTTGTCTTGAAATTTTTAGTTCCTGCATTTGTTTTTATGCCCTTTTTATATTTCTTTTTGCGTCTTAAAATTCACTTGCAACTAAATCATTAAATGTTACTTTTTGGGGAGCATTTCATTTTCTTGGAATTTAATTTTGTTTTCAGGGGTCATTGGATTTAAGTGTCTTAAATAAATAAATAAATAAATAAATAAATAAATAAATAAATAAATAAATAAATAAATAAATAAATAAATAAATAAATAAATAAGATATCATCACCGCGGGGAGGGGGGCGATGATAACTTCCTCAATGGCTCAAGGGGGCGTTTCTTTCAAAAAGGTTAAGAACCACTGCTATAATCAATGGATTTAAGCCTGCCTAAATCTGGACTGGACTATGCCCACGATGTCTCTCCATGAGAGACAGAATAGCATTCCTTCATTTAAAAAAACACATTGGTTGCATTTAAGCCAAGCTGTATCAATGATATTGATGCAATTTATATCAACTTAAACCTTATTGATTTCAATTGATCCACTCTGTATCCTGTATCCAGGCCTTTTAGGTTAAATACTTAGAAATATAGCATTTGGATAACACTTGCCACTAACATTTCCACAGAGCAAAACCAAAACAATGCCAATTCTTTCCAAAGAAAGTCCAAAAATGAAGCCACTTGTAAATAATTTCTGACTATACAGAAATGGCTAAAACGCAGATCATTTCATGTAACTCACCTATAACATCAGTGGTGATGGAAGCCAGGCTAAACAGGGGAGCTACTTTTTGCTGATATATCTTTTCTCCTTGATGTTTTCCTCCATACGGATTAATATATACAAGCAAGTGCTTTGGTCTACAGGCTGCCAAAATGAAAAGGGATATGTTGGTTGTCTAAATTTTTCTCCAGCTCTTCTATACATGCCAGAATTTTACCATGATCATTTCAAGAAACTGTCAAAGAACTGAAATCATTTTAAACAACAATTCCAGTGGAATAAATTGTACCATTATGGATGCTGCCATAAACTTTCAGTCAATGTTGAATCCTCTTTTTTTCAAAATCAATTTAGGGCTAATTCCAGTACTATTTTGTTCCAATTTTGTTTACCACGTCCAAGACAAAGTATTGTTTTTAACCTTGAAAGATCTAAGTTGCTTGAGGTCTGGCTATCGGAGGAAAAGCCTGTCTTGTTCTGAAACTGTCCGGACCTTAAGATCTTCAGGAAAGAACCCCTCCCCCCTTTAAAAGTGCCAACAGCTTCAGAAGCCCAGCTAGCAAGTCCATGGGAGAGGGCCTTCTCCTGCGTGGCCCCCTAGGCTGTGGAATGCACTCCTTTTGAACCTGCCATCTGTTTCCTCTCTGACTGATTTTAAGAAGACCGTAAAAACCCATCTTTTTATACTGGCATCTCATGTTTAGCCTGCTCTGTTTTCAATTTGTATACAGTATTTTTATGGTTTTATGGTAGGGCAGGTTTATATTATTTCATTACGGTTTTAGTTAAATGTTGGATTTAAACTGTTTTTTATTTCTTTTAACAGCTCTGTAAGCCGCCTTGGGTGCTATTTTTAGTGAGAAGGCAGAGTATAAATTTAATAAATAAATCATGAATAAATAATTGGGAAAAGTTGGAACGTGCCATTTTGTGAGTGGTAAAACTAGCTCCTAATGACAAGACATCATTTTACTGATTATTGGGCACTAGGGGAGGGAACTTGAAAAAAACATATTAGCTTGCTTCTAGTCTGTTCTGAATGTTTTCTGACTCTCTTTCTTCTGAGCAGGAATGTCTAAAGAGTTGTGGCAACCCACATATTTTCAACATGTGTTTCTTAATGATGTGCCGTCAAGTCGATTCCAAGTCACAGTGACTACCCCCACGATTTTCTAGGTATAAAGTACTTACTGTTGGGTGGTTTAAGACTCCCTCTTTCTGGGCACAATCTAGGGTCATGCAGCTTGCTGAAGGCTGCACAGGCTCACTCTTCTCCTTGATGCATGGAGGAGACTTGAACTCTTGATCCTTGACTCTGCAGCCAGGTGCTCCAGGTCACTGGGCATAAACCAATTTCCTTTTTCGGTCACTCCACTTCCTTACCAAAATATTTTCGTTTCCAATTCACTTCTGTCCTTAAATTTATATTTTCTAAAATTTATTTGAAGGTAATTTGATTTATTTTTGTTGTCTGTTTCAGTCTATACATCTGCCTTGAATGTCAGAAATTGTTAATAGTTAATACGCTAGCCGTGTTCCTTTATTTCCTCACCATAATCCCTCCCCTTCCCCATTTTGGCCCTGCCTGTAGACTGGAAGGATTTTGATTTACATTCGTCATCGTCTGCTTTGATCTGATCCCTGCACTCAGCCTTGTGTCCTTAGTCTCTGATGATTGAAGTATAATTTGTTTTCTTTCTGAATCTGTGTTATCGTAGAATTCAGTAAATCCTTGGTTGCCTAACATTAAAGAAAAGGTCTAACCCTTCACTTAGTAAAACCATCACTCCAAACAGACAGCACACATACAGGTTTTCCCAGGATCCCTGCCACAAAGCAGAGCTAGGAATAAATAATAAAACATCTGAACACCTGAGTCCCTGGAAATTTACTGTTGTATCACATCCACTCACTTCAACTTTTAAAAATGCAACCAGACACGGTTTCCATTTTCTAAATTACTTCACTGAAATTATACGCAAGAAAATACAGGGGAGGGGAGAAACCTGCTCTAAAAATAGTTTACGTTTCACTACCTTATTTGATGTTGCTGAGTTTCTTAGTAGAAGGGAAGGAGGGACAAGCACCGTATGAAGCAACAACCTTCCATGTATACATAAAAGGATACATACCAGAAAGGGTCAAAGAATCAATATACACACATGGCATTAATTTTGTGCTGGTAATATCAATGTGTCCTACTGACATGAATTTTGACCTAATACAGATGTCTCTGGAAGAACCACAGAATTGGAATGTGCCTTGTAAAGCCTCTAGTTCAGTGGTCCCCAACCTTTTGTGCAGGGGGTGTCACACTCGCACACATGCACATGAGTGTGAGCATGACAAGCCCCCGCCAGTGCGACCCCCCCCCGCACAAGTGCAACACGGCCCCCTCTGTGGGCATGCGGGGGGGCAGAGATCCGTATCCGCTGCCCAGTTCTGGCAACCCCATGGACTGGCACCGGGCCACAAACAGGGGGTTGACGACCTCTGCTCTAGTTCAAGCTGCTGTTTGGTGCAGAAAACCAAGAGGTAGAGCATCCCCAATAGCTGCCCATGCCACACTCAAGACAACTTTCAGTGAGAGAATGCTCTGGAATAAGTGGCCCCATTCTGAACTGCCCTTATGATCAAGGCATTTCTCCTAATGCACAAACAGATTTTGTACTCCTGTAAGTTACTTCCCGGGAACGGGCATATGAATGTTAAGAATTGCACTTTCCATGGTAAGGGTTGTCACAGAGAAAATACTCTCTCTCAAATATACATTCAAGCTCATGCATGCCAAGGAGCATAAAGGGAAGGGAGCAGTAGCTGCTTTAAAGAGAAACCTCTGGTCTTACCCATGTAATTGCCGACTGCTAGCAATTTACCCAATTTACCGAAATATTGGTAAAAGTCATGTAAGGCCCTTGCTATTTCTGTCTGATAACAGCTATATGAGGGCTATAGAAATTCATGGACCTACTCTTGTGCGTCTCCTTTCTCGCCTAGATTCCTGAACTGTGAACTCTCTTAGAAGTATTGGAGGAAACAACTTCCTCCTTTGCAACTTACTTTGCAAATCAAGTAATTCTTTTAGTGCACGTATCCAACGATTGCAAAGATGCTCATCAATGCACCAGAATGTCACTTCATTGCACTGCCAGCAGTGATGTCGTGCCCTCTTCACATGGTACACTACAATAAATAAAATAAAATATACCAATGAGAACATTAGAGGTATTTATGAAAGAAAGAAAGAAAGAAAGAAAGAAAGAAAGAAAGAAAGAAAGAAATAAAGAAAGAAAGAAAGAAAGAAAGAAAGAAAGAAAGAAAGAAAGAAAGAAAGAAAGAAAGAAAGAAAGAAAGAAAGAAAGAAAGAAAGAAAGAAAGAAATTCAAACACTCGTGATACAAATTCTCAAATATAATATGCAGCATTTATATATACAATTTGACAGTGTTTGAAAGATTCTACTTATATGAACTTAGTAACAGCAGAACCTTGTACACATTTAATCAAAAATATGTCACCTTGAGTTCAATAAGGTTTATATCCATGTAAATGGCCATAGTGGTAGAGTAGACCAATCCTATATGATGGGGGTCAGTATTCTGTCTCCACAGTGCAAATAGGGGCATGAGTCATAGAAAGAGTGTGGTTGGCTTGCTTATAGCCATCTGATCTGTTAACAGAAAGATGTGACTTCCTTGTTTATAGTTCAGTCTCCTGGTTGCTATGCTACAGTGATATTTTGTAGCATGAGGGCCTAGGTTACATGGCAGTAGGGCATCCTAAATTAAAACTACAGTACATTTGACAAAATTAGCTGACAGTTTTTAAAGGCTTTTTTAGACTCAAGACTTTCCAGAACTGGGAAACCTTTCAGAATGAAGGTTCCCCAGAAATCCCCGGTTTGGATGTCAGCTAGTAATGGATATAAAACCATAATGTCCTCAGTGATTTCAAGACAGCCAACATGTTCCTCTCATGTACCACCATTGTGAAAAGTAAAACTTCCATTCATACACAAAAAATGAGTAGATGTGTGGTTTATTCTGCTTTTACTAAGCTAATATATGCAGAATCCTTTGAAATGCCTGGCTTTTCATCTGAAACAGGCAGATGGAACCTCTTGAATTTAAAGTGCTACATTTGAAAGCCAAAGGCCTGAATCCAAAGTGATACTTCCAAATAATGATGATGACACTTCAAGCCGTCAACCTCTCCCATCCTCTCTGGCACTGAAAACCCGCTCTGGGATGTATCTCAAACTTCTGGAACAGGTTTTTGTTCTTGAGGATGGAAGTTGATAGACCTCCCACCTCATGCAGGAGGGAGGTCTATCAACTGCCCCCTTCTACTAACACACGTGGAAGCTGCTTGCATGAATGCTGTGCCATGCTGGATACTAGCCATTCCTTTCTTTCCTTCTTCCTATGGATAAGAGGAAGACTCAGTTGCCAGGAAGGATGATTTCCCAAACATTATTAACTATCTTTTCAAGAAGTGTAAATAAAAAAGAAAGAAAATCTCAGGAGTTAAAAGGATCAAATTTGAATGAAATTCCTCCATCCTCTTGGTTTTCAAAAAGCTGTTTCAGCATTTAAGCCACTGAAAAACATTGGCAAGTTTAACACTATACTATCAACTTCGATCATTACTAAAAACCATATATAAAAATGAGGCACATGCCTCATCAAAATGACCTTGTTAGTTAAAAAGTAAGATATAAAATATGGAAAAACAAACTTTATTTTACATAAAATATTTTACATGAAGATACTTATATTTGTACGTAAAATATTTATCGCCAGCTTTTCTCCTCAAGGCAACTTACAACATTTTCAAAAAATTGTATTAAGAGCTAAAACAGTAAATGATTACAGAATTAAAAACAGATTAAATTAAACAGATATAATTAAAAAATTAGTATAGTAGATAGTTCTAAAAACACATTTAAAAAATAACAAAAACCTCAATTATTGGGGGGGACCCCTCCTAGGTAGCCAGTTACTGAGAGAAAGGGTTTGTCTAGATTTTTTTGCTGTTGCTCCAACAAACTGCTGGACAAGAGGACATGTTTCAGAAGAGAAGCATGTCCCATTCACTAACAAACACAATTTTCCTTTTTTTTTTTTTTTTGCATCACCACCACCTGTGTGAGGGTGACAGGCCCCAAAATCTAAAACAGCCCTACTTGGCGCCCAACCCTGCTTCATCATTATAACCGAATAAAGCCATTCTGAGTGAGATTTACTTAGTAGCAGTGGTGCCCCGCAAGACGATGTTAATCTGTTCCATTGAAATCGCTGTCTTGTGAAAACATTGTCTTGCAAAAAGCGTTTCCCCATTGGAATGCACTGAAATCTGTTTAATGTATTCCAATGGGGAAAAATCGTCGTCGTTTTGCGAAAATCACCCATAGGGAAGCCATTTTGTGAAGCGCCAATGAGCTGTTAAAATCGCTGTCTTGCAAAGCATCGGTTCTGAAAACACCCATTCTGCGAGTCGCGGACCTAGCTGTTAAAATCACAGTCTTGCGAAGCATCGGTCCCGAAAAAAACCATCTTGCAAAGCACAGACCGAAACATCGTCCAGTGAAATTCGCCCATAGGAAAGACTGTTTTGCAAAGCGCTATAGCGACCGCAAAAAGTCATCGTCACGTGGATTTGTCGTTTTGTGAGGTCATTATCTAGCGGGGCACCACTGTACACTGTACATACAGAAAGATCACTACTTAGAAATGTTGGTTTTTTAAAAAATAGGTAAGAGGTAAGATTATATTACCTGTGAATGCATGTGGTTTTGTCATTTTTTGCCATTTCCCAGTACTAGATTGTTTCTTATCGATTTCTGTTTCCTCAACAGCAATGATCTCAGAAGTGGGCACAGCACAACTCTCTGTGAAAACATATCCTTGTGTGAGAGAGACGGGGGGCAAAGCCTTTCTTTATTCTATAACTCTAAACAAAAATGTACAAAGGTGGATTACTTGAGAAAAAAAACTGATGAAAGTTTGAACTACCAACATATATCAGTACTGTCAGATACTTTCTTGTACATTACACATTCAGAATATTCTCTTTGGAGGAATGAGGATAAAAATATACCTGACAAAGATGCTTGAAATTTCATAATAATGAAGTTAAATGCACATGAGCATATGTTACTAACTACTGTATAGCCACACACAATATTGGTCTTTTCAGCCCAATATCTAAGTGTGCAATGAATGCAAGGCTTTAAACCTCTTTCCATATGTTCACCTTAGCTTTCTCCCTGTGATCCTAAGAACAGAATATCTGCTACTATTAAAATGTGTTTACCCGCATTTATTCAGAATCAACTCCTATTAAGTTCAGTGTCTCCCAAGAACATGGGTACAGGATGGTACTGCAATCTTCCGTGTTTTGAAAAATCCTGATGTAATTATCTCTGTGAAGCTAAGCCAGTCTGAATATTTAATTCTCTATTTCCAAAATTTGTTCATCTCATTTTCTGCAATGGTGTGATAATACAATATGCAAAAGTTAAAACATAATTAATTAATATTGATCAAATAAACCAGAAATGAGAATTAGACAGTAAGAATTTGCCTTGTCCAAGACCAATTTGTTTAAAATAGCCTATGGCACAAACCTATACAGGTTTTTTCCAAAGTTAAGATTGACTGAGTCTGGTGGAATTTATTACCAGGTGCATGGGTTTAAGAATGTAGCCACAGCAGTGAGGCTGAGAGCCTCTGAGAACGTTGGAAGAAGGGTGTGTGTGTGAGGTGATAGAAACCATACAAACAATCACTTTAAGCTGAACACCAACTGTAATATCTCCATTAGGTAAAGGTAAAGGTTCCCCTTGACATTTAGTCCAGTCGTGTCCGACTCTAGGGCACGGTGCTCATCCCCGTTTCCAAGCCATAGAGCCAGCGTTTTGTCCGAAGACAGTTTCCGTGGTCACGTGGCCAGCGTGACTAGACACGGAACGCCATTACCTTCCCACCGAGGTGGCACCTATTTATTGATTCACATTTTTACATGCTTTCGAACTGCTAGGTTGGCAGGAGCTGGGACAAGTGATGGGAGCTCACTCTGTTGCATGGATTTGATCTTACAATGGCTGGTCTTCTGACCTTGCAGCACAGAGGCTTCTGTGATTTAACCCACAGTGCCACCACATCCCTACAATATCTCCATTAGTCATTATTATTTACAACTTAAGACTTGATCTAGCACAACTGTTAACCAAGAAAACAACATAATAGACAATATTCTAGAGCAGGAAGGTGTAAGATGTAGCCCTACAAATGTTTTTTGGACTGCAGTTCACAGGAGCCTTAGCTTGCCAGGCCAATGATGAAGAGTGTTGGGATTTGCAGTCCAACAACACCTGTGGGGCCACCCCGATCATCCCTGCTCTAAGGATAAAGAACTACCCAAGTAGCAGAGGGCCAACAATGATGTAAAAACACATTCATGCAAAATGTAAATCAGTTCACACAAGAGGACTATTATATTTCAGGAGCTCATTTTTCCAGACTGGAGAAATACAAAGATGTCAACAGCTGACACTTATTGAATAAGGTCTTCTCTTTCTGCCTCAGCAATTAAATCCTGGAGGATGAATTTACTTCTTATTGTCAGCAGAATGCAATACAAACTCACCAAGTATGGCAATCAAAGACAAACTATTTGAGAAAGCGCGCGGGGGGGGGGGGGGTTCATTTAGCCACACTCCATTTATTTCCAAACTGACAATGAAGTGCAGGCACAGAGAAGTGCTACTCCATGAAACCAGGATCTCATTAGCATGAAGAACACCCAGTATATTACGCCTGAGAAAAAGCTCTGTTTCTGATCCCTGAATGATTAATTTAAAGCCTCTATGGTGCGTTCGTTTCCAAGAAAGAAAAAGTCCTTTTGTTTCAAGGGATCGTATGTGGACACATTCTTGCATTACATAAATGACACTGCCTATCCAGAAGTCTGGGCTGCACGGGGCCTTTTCCTCTTGTCCTTAACCCCCACTCTCTGCCAATGAGTCACTTCATATCACAAGGCAGCCTTTACACTGTTCCACGCAGCACATACCACATGAAGAAGCCTGCTGGATCACCACAAAGCTGTCTAAACCAGCTTCCATGGGAAAGATATAATGGCTAAGCATACCTTTAATCAAATTTTTTAAAAAGACAGCTCTTCACTGACCTCTTTGCCTTCTCCACAAAACCATTTCCTTTGCAGCTGGTTATGGGAAGAAGAAGAAAAAAAACAGGTTTCTGGTTATATTACAGCTGCTCCTTACAAGATTGATCTGACATTAAAAACTGGTAATGGTGTGTTCTTGCTTTCCTTTTCCCTCTCTATCCCTATTACTTTTTGTCTTGTGTCCTTCTATTGACTAGTGACTTCCTTATTTTTACCTATCTGCAAGATGCTCCAGAAGCCATCCTGGCTGAGGAGGGGCCTATAAGAGGATCACATGGATAAATAATATTGTCTCCCTAAGGGAAAATGGAGAGTAACTCTCTTATCCTCGTCCAAAACTGGACAAAGTACTATGTCCAATAGGGTATTCCCTAGCAAATCTTAGTTGATTTTCTGCATTTATGATGCAATATAATCAGTTAACAGCTAATATAATAATGGTTTGGGGTGGAAACCGACCTTCTTTGTCACTATAGTTTGTTTTAAAATGGTGACATTATTGGCTGATTTCTCCTTTGTTACTGTCTCAGGGTCGTCCTTCCTGTGCTTACTCTGAAATCCCACTGAGACCTATTCTCAAGTGTATAGAAGGCTGCATTCTAAAAATGAATCAACATGTGCAAAACAAATCCCATACCAATATTTCCATGTAAATAATGCCAGGCAGCTTATACAATTCTCTCTAGTGACATGTTTTTCTAAACTCTGCATTTAAAAAAAATGTAAACCTGTTTCAAATACAGTGTTTGCTATAAGGTCAAGTGTTATGGTAGGTTTGCAAGTTAATGCCATTTAGTAACTTTAAGGAATAAGATGCATGGCAAAAATTTCTAAAGGTTATACATGTTAGCTTGTTCTGGAGAAAACAGTGTGTACTAGCACTTAAAGACCACCAAGTTTTATTTGGCATAAGCTTTTGTAAAACGCAACTCACTTCATCAGCTGCTGTTCGAAAAGCTTGTGCCAAGTCAATAAACTGGCACAGGTAATATAACTGTTACTGGTGTATACTGCAATTCCCCTGAGTAGTCACCACATTACTTTCTCATACTATGATTACAATGATTGGTCACGAGAAAGAAATCCATTTCCCTCACGGCAAAGTGGTTAAACTGCACTACAGCAGTCAAGACTCTGCTTGTAACCTGAGTTCGATCCCAATGGGCTCAGGTACCCAGCTGAGGGTTAATTTAGCCTTCTATCGCTGGGGGGGGGCAATCTGTAGCCTGTATAATTAAATTGAAAACTGCTTAGAGAGTGCTTTAAGCACTAGGGGCAGGATATAAGCAGCCCGCTTTGCTACAAATTCACTTGCTCTTTTTGCTTTTTATATCTAACACCTTCAGAAATAGGTTTTTATATGCTGAATGCCAGGGAATGCACTCCCCGTACTGCCTTGATCAATGGGAGGACTTAGGAGTCATTGTGTCACAACCTAGGGAAACCCAGACTTCCCATGAACTCCATGACTTATAAACTGAACTAGAAACAATTAAGTTGAGTGGGACTTTTCCAAGGTCAGCAGTTCAACACAGGCCTCTGCCCCAGCAAGTTTGACTACAGATTTTTAAATACTGTACTCCTGATGGAAGCCAACTGAATTCCTGAAACTTGCATGAGGGGCTTATGAACCAGTTTGAAAAGAATCAAGAACTGGACAGGCTAATAAATGGCATCTCCTGTAGGATACAAACATTCTGTTGCCAAGGCCTAGATATTAAAGAAGGTGGGGAACTCAGATCCTGGAAAGAAAACAATTGTTAATAGCTTTGGTCTCAGTGGCAGTTCATAGGCTTGATCAATTAACTGCATAGCCTATAGATAATAGGAAACTCAGGAATGTTATGAAATTATTTGTGAATTACTTTGTGTTATATTCCAGAGACACAAGGCTTTTTTAGACTACAACTCCCAAAATCCTCCAGGCAGCATGGCCACTGAGAAACAGCAACTGAATAGGCCTAAAGCAGTGGTTCCCAGCCTTGGGTAGCCCGGGTGATAGACCAGATGACAGCCTGTATTACAATGTATTTTTATGTTCTTTTGTTTCCTCATTCTAACCTGGAACTGAAAAAAAAAACTGGGGGGGGGGGTTTAAAAAACTGAAAAAGCACTCTGAGCTTTTCAGATTTACAGTAGGTTCCTTAACCCCACCCAAATGATTAAGAACTTGCAACACATACACCAGAAGAGCAAGGGGAAAGTGAATAAATAAGGTCAACACCATGTCAAGCTTGTTTAATTAATGACAAATAAGTTAGTGGGTAAGATGTGTGCAAGACTGAAGGAGAAAGTCATACTAGACTAGAGATATTAAAGGGCAGGCAGGACATAAAACAAAAGAGAAGAAATTATTCATAACGGAAAACAGAAAGTCAAGAAAACGTAAATGAATTTTGTTAGTGGATTTCTTCCCCCGGAATCTCTCTCTTCGGAACCATAGAAGATAAAAATTTAACAGATACAATTAAACAGTACTTTTAAAGATTAAATCTTTGAAGCAATATAAACAAAAGCAAACAAAACAATTATTTTTGTTAGCCACTTTGGAAATGGTTTTGTTGTAACAAAGCAGCGTATAAAAATATTAAATCAGTAACATAAATAATCTTGAAACAAAAAGTTCTATCTCATACCAAATAAACTTCCCAAGAATTTGTTTGAGAAAATAAACAAATAAAATGATGAAATAACTGACACTGATCCAAACTCTGTTATTTTAGGTGCCCTGTTTTCCCCAAAATAAGGACTAACCTGAAAGTAAGCCCTAGTATGATTTTTAGGATGCTCATAATATAAGCCCGACCCCAAAAATAAGCCCCAGTTAAGTGAAAACCTGCCCTCCACCATTGTGCAGCAACTAGAAGGAAATGACATGACTGTATTTGAGTAAATGTAGATCGTTGTACATTAAAAAAAAATAAAACATCCCCTGAAAATAAGCCCTAATGCATTTTTGGAGCAAAAATTAATATAAGACCCTGTCTTATTTTTGGGGAAACACAGTAGTCAGTTGCACTAGAGTAGGTCCACTGAATCAATGGGGATCTGGTGAGTCAACTCTATAAACTCAATTGATTCATATGGGCCTACTCTAGTGCAATTTTCTACACTAAGGAACAAGATTTTGGCCATTATGTAATATTTACATGCTATTATGTTTACATAATATTAATACAGAATAACATGTATTATCAATCTGTTTGAGGCCAACAAATCCAGATCTGAAATCACAGTTTTTGCTAACTGCGGTTTGTTGTAATCACCAGATACACAATTTACAAGTCAGGGCTATTCCTGCTTCAAGGCGTGGATATATGTACTACAGAGATAGGTTTGGATGTATGAGTCAAAGCTCTGAGAGGATGAGTAACAAAGGCTAAATAACCAGTTTGAACTACGCTGTGTATTCTCAGTTATGCTTATCATAAACTTCAGCTTAATTGTTTTGTGTTACACAAATGAGCTGGGCAAGGTTGGTAGGGCCACTAAGAAGAGACTGAAAATCTCTGTATCATGTTTACACTGATCAGTTTTCCACAATGTCCTAACTGGGCCAAAAGAACAAACTGTAATTGCTGATCCTGGCTTTATGCTTAGCTCCTGAAGAAGGCTTTGCTGAAACGTGTTGAACCAGAGCTTTTTAACTACCCATTTAAAGAATACAGAATAAAGAACTCGATTCTATTATCTACATCCTGAGACTTCATCTCTCATTTATAATCTGGACTTCTGTGGATGTACCAATTCCTTCTGTTCAATTTCTCCTCTAGCAACCTGGTACATCTCCCAGCTATTTAAAGTGAAGAACTGGGTGGATGGGGGCTAGAACTGGAGGTAGCCTTCTGGAGACTTCAGATTTCATTGGAACAGGTGAGCTGACCTGCAAAGCCTCCAAAACTGCCCAGCCCTGATTAAAGGTAAGCACAGTTTCTGCTTCACATGCAACAACAGGCTGTAGTAAGCCTGAACCACGAACTGCAGGTTTCCAACCTCCCTTTTTGCAATCCCAATGGAATTGGGAGCAGAAGTGAGTCCTTTTTCACAGAAGAAACGCTCATTCACGTAGCGTTTAACCCATCACAGAGTGTTCTAGCCAAACTGAGCCAATATATTACAGCATGGTCATCTGGATTAGATTCATGTTTTCCAATTTGGAAATACTTGATGGCAGCAAGCAGGTTTACATCAGCCACCTTTTCCCCCAGCAATCCCGCACTTCCCCATTTTACTGCCTGCTCAGAGCTGCCTACAGGCAGAATCACAGATAAGGTCTTTATTATCATGAGGATTCGGCCAGGCACGTGTGTGCTTCTGTGCTCTTTTCTCCAGGCAGAACAACGTAAACAGAAGCTTCTCATTTGCTCACCTACAGTATTTCATACTGCAGGTGTAGGACTGAACGCCTGGCTATTCCCCGCACAAAAGACTCCCTAATTTGGCCCACAAATTATTACTGTCTGCTGTAGTGAGTAAAATTCTTCCCAAAGAAGAAAAGGAACAACAAGGAAGCAATATACATTAAATGCAAAAGGAGGGAAGCTGGCCATGCTCAGCCAGCATCTGGTGGTGCCAGCTTGAAGTGCCTCTGCTCTCTTTTCCCATTAAGTGTGAAACAAGCTGAACTTCCAGTTGAAGTGCCAAGTAGAAAAGCTCCACCCTGTGCTTCTGCTGAGAACCAGATGAAATCTGATGGGGAGGGGGGGGAATCCTCCATCCCCACTGTTTGCAAATTGTAGGATAGTGATATGGTTTTGGGAAAAAAAGAGTACATATGTGAAATAGTAAGATTTGCAGGTTTATTGGCAAGATTGTCATGCATACACAAAATTGACAGGAGAAACAAAGGACTAGAAATGTCTCCCTGACCCACTATTTTATTTTATTTTCTTAGTTCAAATTTTATACCATCCAAAATTAATTTTTGGAGCAAAAATTAATATAAGACCCTGTCTTATTTTCGGGGAAACACGGTAAAACAAATATAACACACAAAACCTACCCTCCAAGAGACAAGCAAGACCGGGGGGAGGGGGGGACGACACATATTGATCAGTGTAAGAAATGTGCTTTCTTCCTCCACTATTTCAGTTAGTTGGGGAGAACTTCCCCAAAAGCTTCCTTTAAAAAGCTCTCTTTTTAAGCTGCTTTTTAAAGCCATGGAGGGAGGATGCCTGGTGTGGTTCCTGTGACAATACATTCCACAGAGAAAGCACCACAGCTGAGAAGGCCCGGTTTCTGGTTGAGTTTTTCAGGGCGTCTTGAGGTGTCAATATCTATGGTAACAAGGTCTGTGTGGACCCGGCCCAGATGGACAGTTCAACTTGGCAGAAGACATTCACACAAGTAATGAAATCCCAAACCATTCAGGGCTTTGTATGTTAAAACCAAAACCTTGAACTTTGCATGAGAACGATTGGTATCCTATGAAAATGGTCCAGAATTAGGATGATACAGTCACATTTCTTTACCCTGGCAATCAGTCTGGCTGCTACATTTTGGACCTTGTGAACGTTCCATATCAGGACAGAAAACTTTCAAAGTAACATAGGGCCAATCCCAATTTCAACCTGATTTATCTTACATGGTTCTTACAAGCATGCAGTTGGAGGACAGGGAAAGGATGAACACCATTTTGTACTCACTGAAGGAAAATCAGGAAATACACATAAATTAGACTAATTAAATGAAGTGACTGTGCTCAGTTGGTCACACATAGTCATCCACCTTCTTACACCACACCGAAAATGGAATCTAAAAACCTGTTCTTGGAAGTTCCACTGAAACCAGTCAGATTAGCTTCCAATGATTTGGGATTGGGTGGGAGTTTCAAATACCATTCCTATTGCTCTGCTTGATTCTAACAAGGTATTTCCTTATGTGTTGTTGTTGTTTTTCTGGTATTGCTCCTGTGCTTATAGCAAATCCAGGGCTGACAGAAATTAACAGGCACATTTTGTTGTATAGATCAGGGGTCACCAACCCCTGGTCCATGGCCTGGACCACAGAGACAGATCTCCCACCCAGCCCGCACACACTCACCCCCCTGCACAGTCCCTTCGTGCATGTGTGCGAGTGCGCCCCACCCCTTTGTGCTTGTGCATGAGTGCGGGGGGGTCCTGCCTTCCCCGCACACAGACCCTGTCCTCCCCCAACCAGTCCAGTGTCAAAAAGGCTGGGAACCTCTGGTATAGATGTGGTCTTCAAAAAAGGCCAGCTGTTGAATTTCTGCCTGTTAGGAAGCAGCTATGGCACTGTCACTGTGCTAGGAAAGAAAAAACAGAGCCCAAGTGGGACAATATTGCTATCAATATTTCAAAATTACTCTGGACTCTTCATGCTTTCCCACTACAATAAACTTTTCAAAAAGATTCATAATTACATATACCAAAAACAAATGGGAGCTTGTTGAATACCAGATTAGCAATTTCAATTGTTTCTCTTTTCCAGCCAAGCAAAACAAAGAATCTGCCACTTAAGGGTCCTACAGCTGCAATTCTACTAACTTCAGCAGGAAAGTAAACCTCTGTGAGGCTCAGTTGTGTACGTGTAATATGCTGTAAAAATGTGGTATCATTCTATCACTTCCTGTTATGACAGGCCAGTCCATACTCCTGCTTACATCAGGCATCTAATGCAGTGAAGTACGTATCTTTTTCAAGCAGGCTGTACCTTAGTTTGGCAGACGCTTGTAGCTGGTGGTGGCACATTTTACTATTTTCAAGATTTCCCCCCCCCCTTCTCCCCTCCCCAACTCAATTCAAGGCCTTGTACAGTATTTTATTTCAATATTTTTAATTCTACTTTAATGTTTTTCCATTCAAAAGGAGCTTCCTGTTTACCACAAGGAGCTGAGCACTTGAATAACTCCTGTAATACACTGGATTCTTAGTTAAACAGGCCTTGCTCAACTATGTGTTTATGTCTAAAGATTAAAATGAATTTGGCACACTTACAAGTAAGATACACAAATGAAACAGAGTCTCCACATTTAATACAGGAGACCAGGAAGATTTTAAAAACAGGTAAGAGGAACAAACTAATGGTTTCTTGCTTGACGACTGTATTACTGAAATGGCTAAAAGTCTTAAAAGAGATGTTCTGTGATAATAACTCTGTTGTGGGGGAAGCAAATTTATTTTAGAATTTCAGTACAGATTACATCAGACTTTGAAATGATTACTTTTTAAATGTGGACTGGGGACAGTTAAAACAAACAAGAAGAGTTTGTTTAAAGAATATTACACTGTTGCTTTTTAAAGGTATAAAAGAAAGCTCACGGCGAATCCTTAACTGAGTTTATCTGTGGCATTAAATATGTTTATACAAGGACAAGCCCACTGATTTCAGTGCAGCTCACATCAAAGCAAATATGTCTAGCTTTACAAAACTGTGGTTTAAAATATATTGGCTAACCAGTCCCGCACCTTAATTCATTCTTTTAAATCCATATGCAATTAACGGCACAACACTGTCATATGTGCTGTGCTTTAATTTGTTTGAAAAATGGCTTGAAATTCTAGTAGCTTTAATAGGAGGGCCATAATCCACTATTCTAACAGGTTCTGTCACCACTGATATCAGAAAGAAAGGGTGGGACCAGCAGAAGAACAGCTTTAAAGAGCTCCCAACATAGCAGAGAGATTATGGAAATGTAGCATAGAAGAAAAATTAGTTGCTACTGTCTTGTTCATTAAAAATGCTGGGAGAGGCTCTTGAACTGGTAACTTGGTCAGATGGGAGACTCACAGTTACTCATTTTTATTCACAAAAGTATGTG
Source organism: Pogona vitticeps (assembly GCF_051106095.1). Taxonomy (NCBI): domain Eukaryota; kingdom Metazoa; phylum Chordata; class Lepidosauria; order Squamata; family Agamidae; genus Pogona; species Pogona vitticeps. The sequence goes on from NC_135787.1 coordinate 120,609,550, forward strand.
ATTACCACTTTTCAGTCAGTTTCTCTGATGCATTACACTGAGGCTGTTATTTTTAAATAACAGTAATTTTTCTTTTTAAAATACTGCATGTAGATACATCTATTCAAGCAAGCTTTACAGTAATTTCCAGTAATTATTATAATGGTAATAATATAATATTACACAAATGAAGAGCAGTTCAATAAAACAAGGTAGAGAAACTGTTAATTCCCCCAAATCAGCTGAAATATTTTTGTAAATTCCTTGTGAAAAGCCAAAGAAACTGTCTTTTTGGACTCCATGATCACTGCAGATGGTGACAGCAGCCACGAAATTAAAAGACGCCTGCTTCTTAGCGATGACAAACTTAGACAGCATATTAAAAAGCAGAGACATCACCTTGCAGACCAATGTCTGCATAGTCAAAGCTATGGTTTTTCCAGTAGCGATTTATGGAAGTGAGAGCTGGACCATAAAGAAGGCTGACCGTCGAAGAACTGATGCTTTTGAATTGTGGTGCTGGAGGAGACTCTTGAGACTGGACTGCAAAGAGAACAAATCTATCCATTCTGAAGGAAATCAACCCTGAGTGCTCACTGGAAGGACAGGTCCTGAAGCTGAGGCTCCAATACTTTGGCCATCTCATGAGAAGAGAAATCTCCCTGGAAAAGACCCTGATGTTGGGAAAGAGTGAAGGCAAGAGTAGAAGGGGATGACAGAGGATGAGATGGGTGGACAGTTTCATCAAAGCTACCAACATGAATTCGACCCAACCCAACTCCAGGAGGCAGTGGAAGACAGGCGGGCCTGGCGTGCTCTGGTCCATGGGGTCACAAAGAATCGGACACGACTTAACGACTAAATGACGACAGCAACAACAACAACAACAACTGATTAATCAGATGCCCTGATGGAGGCTAAAGCAATCTTTTCTTCCTGATCTTTCTTCAAAGAAAGACCCACATGGCCTTTTTCGAAAGCTAACTGTGAGCCTTGAAAACAGGGTACATGTGTCCTGTATATCTTGCTTTCAATGCAAAAAGCACTTTCAAAAGTGCTGTTTAGTGTCAGCCTTGAAAACAAGGTACTTGTATCTTACTTTCCATGGGAACAGCACTTTCAATATGCTGTTAGTCTGGAATATAAAGTCTGTGTGCTGCACCCATTTTGTTTTGAAAAAAAAAAGAACAAGGAAGAAAAGATTATTTTTGCCACTGTGATAAATTGAGCAGCATGGGCTACTTCCATGTAGCCTACTGATCACCTGTTGCTCATCCTTGGTTTACAGGGGGAAAGGTGAGAAAATGTCTGGCACTGGAAACAGTTGAGGATACCTTTACATTTTATGCAGCATATATATAAACAGCTAAGATCTACTCATAGTACAAAAATAAGATGTAGGGTGCTTCCAAACACATTTCCTTGTGCTACCAATTGAAAAGCTCTATACAACTATTCTTGCATTCCCTCCTTAATGGATCTTTTGAGCTACTGGAAGAAAAACACAGGAGGGCTACTAATGGAAGACAGTGCCATCTGGATCCTGCCCCCTTCCTGTAATAATTTCATACTGGAAGCAAGGCATCTGCACCCTATCTTTTGTCTGGAAACACCTTAAGTGTGGGGATATACTGCTTCATCCAGTCATTTTTTCAGAATATGGTAGTTGAAAATATGATGAGTGAAGAATATGGCAGAAATGGAGATTGCAAATGGGTATCAAAGGTAAGAGCTGAACAGACTGGTGAGCTTCCTTTCTCCAGGAGACTTCTGGAATTATAAAATGTCATATATGCAGTTGGTGCAGCAAAGTTTCCTGTATACTCTGGAAGCACTACAGAGGCTTCAGGGTGTACATTATTCGCATGTGACCATAGGTGCAGACCTAGCTGATTTGCCTGTCACCCACAGATGATCAGGTAAGTGCCACATAACAGGACTGATTTAAACTTCCATTGGGGTGGCAAAATTTTGACCCTCCAGTTATTCTGGCATACAATGCTTGTCACAGTTCCACCCTCCATAGACAATAGCAAGGGAAAGTATCTTTGTTGGGACACGAGTACATGATCCTCACCTCTGTCTGAAATGCCTTCCAAGCCAAGTCAGGTAGGTGAATTAGTATCGTGTCAAAAGTCTCTGAGATTGGGCTAAATATAATACAATACATGTTATTAATCAATCTTGATTGCTTAATGCACTAGTTGTCAAACCTGTTCTTTGCTGTGGCTGAGGCTATAGTTCATTCATAAATCGAGAGGCAGAAAATACACACATCTGTGACCATCAAGAGTCCCTTGTGGTCATCTTTGGGAGAAAAAAACTGATCTGAACAAATATGCACTCTGTTATCTAAATGCTGTAGTCACAGATACTGTCACCGGCATGCAATTCTTGTAGTGGAGGCAGAAATTCCTGCTACCATAGATGAATGGTTGGTTTCAATAAATTTGTCCCTACAAGTGAATTCTAGAAATTATCAGTAAAGCTACATGGATAAGAAGTATTGTGTGAACAGACTGAAGGTAGGAAAAACAGTTGCTGCTTATTCTTGACTAGCAGCATGAAGAATCTGGCCTGCTGGGACACTACTTTTTTGACCTACTATGAGATAGGAATGATTCACTACTGAAAACTGAAATAATCATCATAAATTTTTATTAACTGTTATTCAAATACAGTGCATGTAAAAATATCGTGATGGAATTCTACCGCTGCCATATAGGTAGCAGCATAGATTTTTGCTTTACCCTTAATGTTTTCAGATTTTAAAAAACATGAACGTATCTTTGGGGGGGGGGGAAGGGGCTGACCATGTGTCTTTTCCTAATAAGCTTTGTTGCCAAGCTCATAAGCTTGTAAAAGGAGCTTTCAGGACAATGGCAGCTGATCTGATAGAACTCCAGTGCCTGCTCCTCTACTTTTGTGAAGATAGAATCTTTCCTGGTGTACTTTGCCAAGAGTGTTAAATGGGGGCATTTGACTGTTAAAGAGTCTGTTAAGTCTGTTAAGACTGTAAAGGTGACAAAACAGTATGGAGCAGGAAATGAAGGAGGTTCCGCACACCACCTCTTCGTGGAAAAGATTGGGAAGAAAACTAAAGTATGTCCCAGCCTCTTCAAAAGAAATCTAGATGCCTTGGAAGGGAAAGTGGCAGCCATACAGGTGCCCACTGGACAAAGAGGCTTTGTGTGACTGAAGTATTTTAACAATTTTTCAGAGGCAGGTATCTGTATCTTGTATTACCCTTTTATCTTTACAGTATGTTAAAGCAATCCTAAACTGGGTTTGCAGCAGGTGACAGGGAGCACGCTCTAAAGCAGAGGAGACTTTGGACTGGTCTATACTGTCTCACAGCAGTATGGAGGAAAGTTGCTTTGGTTATGCTCTAATACTTTCCTCAGCCCACCCCGCCCTCCGGGATGCATCCCAGGCAGATGAAAAATACCACCCGCTTAACTTGACAACGAGCGGGCATAGGGTGGTCGTCAAGTGGGGGTGTCACTGTGCAGGGGGTCTAAACTGTGGCGCGTGCGACGCCAAGGGCGATGGTGGTGGGGAGGGAGGGAGCGCTCTGCACATGCCCCAGAAGCACCTGGAGCTTCAGGACCCTGAAAGGGGTAAGCCTACTAGGGCGGCCGGTCCCCCTTGTAGGCAAGCCCTCGCCCTCTCAGTTGCCCCCCCCACACACACACACACACTCTCAGGCTCCCACCAAGAGTCAGCAGGGCGCCCTTGCCGGCCACACCACTCACCTCGTCCCCTGCGCGGCCGGGGCTCCGGGTCCCGCCAGGCCAAGACCCCCCGTTCCCGGTCTAAGGTGACCTCCCGGACACGCTGCCCCAGCATCAGCGACGAGGTGAGCCGGGTCCGCCGGCCAGCCGGAGGGGACCGCTCGCCCATGGCTCGTCAGTGCCTTTTTTCCCGCGGTTGAGGTGACATGATTGAGACTCCGGGAGAGGGGGCGCGAGCTGGGCCGAAACGCCGCCCCCCGGGAGGTGATCGTCGCGCGGATGCCCCCGCCCCGCGCGGCTCCCGTCCCGACGTTTCAGAATCTGTTATCCTTCAGAATTTGCAGCGCCGCCCGCGGGGCGCATGCGCGGAGGGGGGGTTGGCGCATGCTCAGCAGCTGCTACTGACGCTTCCGTGGCCCTCAACGGGGATGCCCACACTCCCTTGTGCCGCTTGTTCTGCGGGAGAAGAAAAGGCCGGGGGGGGGGGGAATGGGTCGCTAGGGGAGGGTGGCGCGTAGTCGAGGGAGACAGGATCTTCGCAATGCAGGGCCAACCTGGAAAGGAGCTGAGGGGGCTGAAAGGATGGGAGCGGGCGATCTCGCAGGGAGAGGGAACTGCCTAGTCCAAGAAAAAGGAAAAAAAAAGAGGTGGAGGTCGCCGGGGTGAAAAGAGAAGTCTCTTTGCAGAGTCCCTCAGGCGGGGTCCATCCAGCAGGGCTTGCAAACAGACAAATGAAAATAAATCGCAGTCGTGGGGTTGCGCGCCTTTTCGTGGGCCGAAAGGTGGCCCTTGCCTCCCCTCCGAAACGCGTGTCCAGATGTATGTCCTTCAAGCCACCGCGTCTTGGAGGCAGCGGGGCTTTCCCGGTCCTGAAAGGATGCTTCGGATGTAGGAACTTTAAAAAGTTACCCCGGGTCCCCTCCTCACCCAAAACGAGGCCGATCGTTTGTAGGGTTAATGAAAAACAAAACAAAACAAAACAAAAAAACCCCAATGAACCCATGAGCGGATCTGACATACTCGGCAGTAAGTCGTGTTCAACTTCCAAGTGAATGTCTCAGGGTTTCGGTTTGGTTGCGCTTGCTCAAACCTGATTGATTTGTACTCGTGTCCTTTTTTTTTTTTTTGGATGAGAAAGCCTCCCCCCCGACACGTCCTACAGTCCTCGTTTCTCCTACAAAGAATGAAATGTGGGTTTTTTTCCCCCATACAAGGCCAAAGACTGGGATGGCTGAAAAGACAGTAATTTTCTACTTTGTCGTCCCTTCATGAAGGATCTGATGAAACAATGCTTTTTCCCCATGACATTTTCCCTACCAAACCACAAAATATTTTCAGGCAGTCACTGGATTTTTTGCTTTGTTTTAGTTTTATTCATAAGCTAACACTGATAGTACCCGAGCAAAACATGGCCCATGGACATTTTCTTAACAGATGCGTGAAAACCTGAGCATACCAGAGGGGAAGCTGAGGCTTTCTCACATCTGCTAAGAAAATGCTAAAAATAGTCTGCCCGAAATGCCTAAATTTGCTAAATTAGAGGGCAATGTGGAGAGGGAGGGTTTTGTGGGAAAATTCTCCACTATTCAGCACTAAGTTCTCAGGAAGCAGCCAAATGTCATATACAGTACTGTATGTGCACGCATGCACACCCATACTCTCTCTTCTTGAATGTACATACAGTATTTGGATGTGGTTGCAGTTATAACACTTGGAAGACGTTAGGTAATACATTGTTGTAAGAATTATAAAAGTTTTCCCCAAAAATACAATGGGAGAGATATAGTTTATGCCTTTGATTCGAATAGATTTTGTACAACATGGCAGATTTTCTGTATTATCTTATCAATATTCTTGGACTTCTAAAGAAATTTAAAGACCGTGTTTCCCCAAAAATAAGACAGGGTCTTATAGTAATTTTTGCTCCAAAAAAAGGCATTAGGGCTTATTTTCAGGGGATGTTTTATTTTTTTCATGTGCAACAATTGCTATACGAATGCTATGCCAATGCTTATTATCTGAATTCCCTCCAGCCTCGCTCACTGTGTATGCGCATGGCTGAAAGCTTTTTTGCATTCACTGTAGGATCCTTTAAACCCTAACCTGCCCACTCACTTCATGTGGATCCATGTGGTTCCCCATTTTCTTTAGCACGTGGGTCATCCCACATTTCCCTTAGCATGTGGGTCATCCCACATTTCCCCCTTAGCACATGGGTGGGGAGTGTTGTCCATTGGTTAACAGGTTCTTTAGCTGGCACCTGGATACATTCTCCATGCTGAACTGAAAATACGAGCTGTGACTGAAAAGGCTATGACCTATTTCTGCTTTATAACTTTATTCCAGTTATAACCACCTATTAAGTTATTCTGCCATACCCCTGACTTTTCCATCTCTCTGGCCATCCAAGCCACAAAAGGGAACCCCTACCACTTTCTGTACCAAACCATACAACTTGAATTGTACATCTTTGTGGCATCTGCCCAGGTCATGAATATTAATGTGCTATCTGCATGGACCAATGGGTGTGCTGGAGAGGCGGAGTCACGAGATATAAGAATCTCTGCAGGGGTAGGACAAAGTTAGATCGGAGATTATAGGATTTGTGTTTTGGGAGTCTGGAGGTTGAGAGTGTATGAAGAAGGATGTTTTGTTAAGAGTTAATCACATCGATTATACCTTCATCACCTATAACAATAAACAATTTCTATTTGGTTTTTTTTTAAATGACACATTGCCTGGACCTCTGTGATTATTAATAAACAATGTTGATGTAATCAACTGGTGGCAGCTGAACGACACGTAGCTTGTGCCTTTGTGTGCTAAAACAACCAAGGGCAGGTGGGAATGTGACAATCTTTTTCTCTCTATATATGATTCCTGTATATTAATAAAAAGAAGAAAAAGAAAAGAAAAGAAATCTTAACTTGGGGGGGAAGCCCTAAACTGGCTTTCATCCTTACATCCATCTCTGCATATTTACAGGTGTTACCATGCCTACTTATTGAAAGAAAGAAAGCTCCAAGAAGTGACTCAGACAAAGAATCATGAGTAGCATATCTCACTGTGTAATCCCATTATATCATTCCGATATAGATAGGGCCAGCCCAGTCCTTAGCAGGAGGAAGCAACTACCTCAGGAACAAAATGTAGAAAATGCAGCAGTGGCAGCCAACCCCCATTGAGGCACACAAGCTTTCCCCTTGCTCGGAAGACAAAGCTGTATGGTCTGCTTTCTTGTCTATGAAGGACATTATCTCATTGCAAAGTTTGATGCAGTGCTTAATGGTCAGTTTAGTTGGCCGCTGTGCATGGAATGTAGGCGGTACCATGTTCTCTGTCTCTGCTCCAGAATTACCCAGAGAGTGTAAATTCTTCTTCTTTTTACATTTTTAAAAAATCCCCCAGCCACCACAGCCTACCCCTAGCAGATGCCAATGCAGAGGAGGCAATGACTTCTGCAAGACCTGTGGTCCAAACGGCCTCAGTTAGGGGTGAGTGCTTTGGGCTGCTAGGAGCATTGATGTAATGAACCTCTTGCTAGATTTGTCTAGCACATAGTCCGGGGAACTATTCAGTGAGATGATTGGCAGGGTGTTTCTAGTCTTCAAGCCCTCTAATTCTATGCATCAGAAAAAAAAAAAGAAAGGAGACAGCAAATTCATGGGACGCATGTAGAGATAAATTTGCTTTGACTCTGTAAGCTGAAAACCATTCCAAGCTGCTCCCCACTGATTCGGCTTGCGGAAAACCAAGCAGCCTTCTTAAGTGTAAAAGAGATGCCCTTTGAGCAAGGAATGACATCATTTACGCTGAATGCTCTTCTGAACTGTTTTAAGCATTCCTTTAAAATAACACGATGAATGAAAGTGGCTTCATCTGGGGAGGTGAAAAGCCCCCAACAAATTCTGATGGCTTGTCAAGAGGAATTCTCAGCTTCCAGCCTGTTGTTCGCACCACTCTCATTTTAAGTGAAAAGCAATTGAATGAAAGTTATTGACATAGCAGAGAGTCTGGGAATGAATCCAGAAGATAATTTGCTTTCCTGGGGATGCAAATATCACACTTGTGCAAGATCCTTTGCGGTTTAAGCAACAGCCTTTTTTTTCCTTTTCAAGTGTCCCAAAGAGGCAGAATGTGATGCTAAAGAGGATCTGTACAGAGAATCATGCAGAAAGCGTGCCTTCCTTATTTGTGCATAGAATGTGTAATGAAACTATGTGACTAAGTCAGACTTTCAAACATTCATATCAGTCAGAGACCCACAGAAATATTTGCTAGCCGATCTGTCTTAGAGCTTGGAGAAATTATTTTTGGATAACAACTCCCAGAAACCCGAAGTAGCATGGGAATGACCATTCCAATATGTAACATTTCCAGGCTCCGTCTACACAAGCAGTACTTACCTTGTTCATTTGTGGACTTCAAAGAAGCAGAAGGATCACCTTTTATGAAGCTTCATTGCTTGGTGGTCTGGAGATCATTTGTTTTTGCCAAGGAAGTGATGAGGCAGGTGGTCTGCTTACAAACCTGAATTGATTATTAAATGTTTGTCTCAAATCGGTGCATCAGTAGCCACCACCAACCATACGCTCATCTCACTATGCACAGAGTCAGGCCTACAGGAAATGATATACTGGAGGTTGTTTCCAAGCTACAGGTCTTGAGTATTGCCAACCCATTAATTTTCTGTAATTAATGTGATGTTCTGTAAAGCATATAACATACTGCTACAGTATCTAGCAATGCCAATCAAAAGGTTAAGATCCTTCTACGTTGCATGTGTCCAAGTAAACCCCACTCAGCAAAGGTTCAAATGTTAATCTGTTTGTTAGCCCTACTCATTTTATCTTTCCGCTGATTGCAGAAGAGAATATCGACATTACTAGCTTCCAAATAGCTTCTATTACACAGCAGCCATATGTATGGTTACTCAGCAGTAAATCCTATCAGGATGATCGGTAGAGTTAACTCGTAGTAATCACAGGACAGCAGCGTTTGTCACTCACTTTTGTTTTTTGCAAGAAAGATATGTCCTAAGGCTGGTGTCCTCTTCATTCCTTCTATTCTTATACAGTATCTTCTTATTTTCCCCTTAAAGATAAAAGGCAGGGATGGTGGAAGAAGAGAAATAATCTGTCTCATCAAAGGGCTTCTGAATTGGATGGATTATCTGGAGCCATTTCCAGTCTTGAACAGGCCTTCAACTTCAGGCCTGGTTATGGGACAGAGATTGCTTTGGTGAATGACCTATGGTGGAAACTAGACATGGGGAATATGCCCCTATTGGTTCTGCTGGACATCCTTTTTGGCCATCCTGCTAGGATGGGACTGAGGGGGGGGGGAACAGAACTCAGAAATTGGTATTTGAGACTCCTGCCCTACCTGTTGGTCCATGGACACACACACACGCACACGCACACGCGCACACACACTTTAACATACACATGAAGCTGGTGAGAGATGTTGTCCAGCATTCATGAGTTCAGTGTCGCCAGCACACGGATGACACCCAACTCTCTCTCTCCTTTCCACCTATTTCCACAGTGGAGCTGTCCCTGTTCTAAATCAGTGTCTGATGTCAAATAACGGACCAGAAGAGGGCAAACAGATTGGAGGATAATCCAGACAAGACAGAGGTGATCCTAGTCAATGGAAAGGTTGAGTAGGGAATAGGGATTCAACCTGCACTGGATGAGTTTACACTTCTTCGGATTACCTAGGCTCATAGCCTAGGAATACTCCTGGACTCCTTCCAGAACCTAGATGCTCAGGTCTTGCCAGCAGCCCAGAGAACATTTGTACAGTTAAAGCTGGCACACCAGCCGTGTCCATTCCTTGAGATGTTTGGTTTGGTTATAGTGACACATACTGTACCTTAGTTACATCCCACTTGAATTACTGTAACACACTCTGTGTGGGGTTGATTCAAAAATTTCAGGTGACTCAAAATGCTGCAACCAGGCTGACCGGGGCTGGTTACAAAGGGCATATAACTCCCCTCTGATAACAGCTTCATGGGTTACCAATGTGTTTCTGGTTATAACTCATATTCCCATATGAGCCTTTTTGACTCTTAAAGTCTTCAGGGGAGACCCTTCTCTTGGTCCCACCACTTTCACCAGCATTTATGGTGGGAAGTTGAGAGAGGCCCTTCTCTGTCGCTGCTCCCCAGTGGTGGAACACTCTTCCATGGGAGGCTTTGTTGGGCCCCTCCCTCTTGTCCTTCTGGCAACAGGTAAAGATATTTCTTATTGGCGGGCTTTTAAACTGCATTGGAGACATTTAAGCTGGATCATCTATGATTTGGGGTATTGTATTTTAAAGTATTTTTAAAAGATTGTTAATGTTTTTAGATGAAGATTCTATGTTTAATTGGTTTTTAATTGAATAATTCACTGTGCCTTAATTTTGCTTGTATTTTAAATGTTTCAAGCTGTCTTGAATCCCTTTGTGGGAGAAAGGTAGCGTAAAATGATATTCATACATACATACATAATTTACATAATTTTAAAGCTCATCCCAATTCATTCTTCTAACAGCTATTGACACATTGAAGAAAAAGCTTTCAGAAAGCTTCTAGCAGTCTATCTGTTGTGAATTCCCCAGCGATGCTCAACTGGGCATATATGTTATGGACGTAGTTTCTACCCCATGGTAGACGTGCATGGAATGTACATTTTGATAGCAAAGAGATAGCACGTGTGTATGATCAATTGAGGTTTAAACATCGAGTTGATTCCGGTGTATTCTTTAAATGCTTCACCAGTAGCAGATAAAACGAAAGAAAAAGCTGTTTTGACACATTGTAAGTTTGTAAGTTTCATTATTATACAGTCATAGATCTGAAAATTCAAATATAAAAACATTATATAAGATATACAGAGTAAGTAAGTTGTTAGAACATATCAACAGTATAAAACTTGAGTCATGTGGTTGTCTCAATATAACTTTTTACAAATTCTTAAAACTGAGAATTAAAACTTAGCCACTGACTGTGTTCTTAATTGGTTCTCTCTGGACAGCAGGAACTTCAGGTAGTCTGTGGGAGGTATACTAGTACATTTACACATTACTGGGTAGAGGTAACGGATGTGTTCAAACCTATATAAGCTACAGTCTAGAATGGTGTGTGGCAAGGACTAAACTGTTTCTTCCCCACAGGGGCATATCCTTTCTCCATAAGGAAAATGTTATTAAAGTGCCCTTTTAACGAGGCTGAGGGAAAGCAATTAAACCTAGTGCTTGAGAAGACTAAACGATACCTTGGTACTGTGATTTGATATAGATAATTTGCTAACTTGGGAAAGTTAAAATTGAAACCAAAGTACATTGGTGAGCAGGTCCTGTCTGCACATGCTAGTGAATACTGGAGATCTATGTCTTTAATCCGTTGTACAAGCATTGACTTGATACAGTCATAAGGCTGACTCAGAAAGAAGTCCACAGCGAAGCCTAAAAGCTGCAATTTGTCAGTAAATCCCTTACGCCATGAGCTGGCAAAGACATCTTTTTGTAAATAGTGTAAATAGCCACTGGTTCTGGGAGCATATACCACTTTCAACCAGAATCGGAATGCATACAGCCAAGCTTGACATTCCACCGACTGAAGGCCAGCCTCCAAACACAAGGCAGCTGAAGAGACGCATCTTGGCATAGCGAAGAGGAGTCGCAGCGAGTTTGATAGAACACTTTCAACTGAGGGATTGAAACCATTTTTTTCCAAATTGTAATACCATACAGGAGCTGCGCAAGATGTCTTGATACAAAAAGCTAGTTGGATTGGCTTTCCAGGCCCTAAGAATGCAATTGGTATGGAACATGCTTGTTTGTTTCCACTTCTAGTCAACTAAATTAGAAACACAGCATATTAAGGGCAATACGGACAGGAAAATATTGTTAAATTGGTGCAATACCTTTATATTCTAATTGTGGCATACCGTAAATATTTTGCCATTCTCCACTTGATATAATCCAGAAAAAGGAGCTTTTTTGTTGTTGTTTGTTTCTCCTCTGCTAAGCAATGATCGAGGCTGCAGGCATCCTAATACTATAATTACTGCTAGAACTGAATGTAAACGATTTGAACTCCAGTTGCTTATGTTCAAAATGAAGTTTAGCTGATTAACCAAAGCTCTTTACAGGATTAAGGAGCTAATCAATTGATTTTAGGAGGCTTTTGATTTTCACTGTAAATTAGAGGTTATGCTAAAAGTGGCTAGTAAGTGTAGAGAAAACGATAATGCTGTTATCCGTTCATATATTACATTTAATATAATCCATTTATTCCATTCTTGTTTAGTATGAGAATATGCTCCTTCCACATTGCTTTTCCAGTATGAGCAACTTGATTAGGCTTTAAGAAGATGTTGTAAAAGATGTAAGGAAATGTAAAAGAGGTATAGTGGCTACATAAGTAATAAGCTAATCACAGACTCATGGAATTGAATAGCTGAAGGAAAGCCCAAGGACCACCAAGTCAAATTCGCTGTTGAAACAGGAAATCTACAGCTAAAGCCACCCAGAGTTTAGGAGTCCACTGTGGCCATCTAATTTCTGCTTAATACCTCCAAATCAAGGAAAGTTCCCTCACCTCTCACAAAGCAGTGTATTCTACTGCTGAATAGCTGTTGGTGTCAAGAAGTTCTTAATCTTCAGGCAAAATATTTCTTGTACTTTGAAGACATATTTGGAGTCCTTCTTCTGGGGGCTAAAGAAATTAAGCTTCCTCCATCTTCCCATTCCACCCCTACAAATAATTGAAAATGGCTACTATTCCACATCTCTATTTTCTCCGCTCGAGGTTAAACATCCTTCAGCCATTCTTTGAAGGTTTGATTTCTAGACCTTTTATCACACTGGACATCTTTCTCTGGACACATTCCAGCTTGTCAATATCCTTCTTAAACAATGATGCCCAACAAGTGTACATAGTATTCCAGGTTAGGTGTGACAAAAGTGAAATAGAGTAGTAGTATTATTTCCCTTGATCTGAGCTGTATATTTCTATTGATGTAATATAGTACTGCATTTGCCCTTTTTGCCACCACATCACACTGCTGAATGTTGTTTAGCTTGTGGTCTACCTAGCAGCCTAGATCATTTTCATATGTGCCTCTGCCAAGCCAGCTGTAATCCATCTTACTATATCTGTAGTTTACTAGTCCCTTCTTCTTCTTGGGGACTGTGTAGCTTGCCAAGGCTTCACAGGATGGCTTTTCTCCCTGGAATCCCAATGGGACATCAAACTCCTAATCTCTGGCTCTGTGGCCAGACATTCAATTTACTGAGCTATCCAGCCACCTCCTGGTTTGCTGTTGACCTGCACATTTAATTATAACCCCCTCCATGCCCTCAATAAAGTCCTTTTTAAAAAATGCTTTAAAAACACACCCCAAAACCCTAGACCCAGGACAGAATCCTTGGCACTTCACTCATTTCTCTCCAGATGACAAGGAACTATTGGTGAGCACTCTTTATGACCCATCAGGCAGCTACAAATCCACCCAGCAATAGCATTGTCTAGTCCAAATTTACTACCTTAACCACAAGAATATCATGAGGGTATTGTATCTCTGAATATAGTGTATCTCTGAAGTCAAGATACACTATATTCACAGCACTCTCCTCTGCTACCAAGCTTGTAACTCTATCAGAACAAATAAGATAAATCAGGCATAATTTATTTTTAAGATGTTGCAAAGTTTAGAATTTTGTTTAAATTCTTCTACCTATGTAGCAGAAGTACAGGGATTCAGCACAGTATAGATTAAAGTTCCTCAAATTAGACCATCACTTTTCTCATTAACTGGCACTTACAGTCTCAATAACTTATACTGAGATATTAGAAGAAGAATAAAAAATATTTTCTTTATTTACCTTTCTGAACAAATCAAACAGCAAACTAACAACACATGGATGCCTCAGCAACAGGCCTCAACAGACTCACTGTTTCCAACAGGTTGGAGAAGAGAAAAATGGTGCACAGAGGTGCATTTCAATTCACTGTCAGGAGGGAACTATTGGTTAGTAATGTTAGTGACTGACAGTCACCCCAGCCCTGACATGCCCCTCCCGGCTACACCTAGTAGAGGCAGCATGCGAGGCTACAAAAAACTCCAACATGAGAAACCCATGGTGGGTCTTAGAAATCATGATATTCTTTTCTAAGTGCTCATAGACTGACTGTTTAATGATCTGTTCTAGAATCGTTCCTAGTATTTATGTCAAGCTGATTAGTTGATAGCAATCTGGATCTTCTTCCTTCCCCTTTTTGAAGAGGGGGAATGACATTTGCTCAGCTCCAGTCTTGAAAGACCTCACCTCCAGGTATTTTCAACTGTTGTAGACAGACACTTCAAGATTACCTTCCTTTAATACCCTACAGGATCATCTAGCCCAGGAGACTTGATTGAAGTTGTCTACCACCTCTCTGTTGCCCTTGGGCAGCAGCTTTATATTTGGCTTTTTAAATATATATATATATATATAGTGTGATAGCAGGCAAAGACCTTTTTCTTTTCCCAAGCTTTAAAAATTATATTTAAAAAGTTTTTTATATAAACTTTTTAATTTATTTATTTATTTATTTATTTATTGGACTTATATACCGCCCCATAGCGCTACAAGCACTCTCCGGGCGGTTTACAATTTTAATTATACAGGCTACACATTGCCCCCCCAGCAAGCTGGGTACTCATTTTACCGACCTCGGAAGGATGGAAGGCTGAGTCAACCTTGAGCCGGCTACCTGGGATTTGAACCCCAGGTCGTGAGCACAGTTTTAGCTGCAGTACAGCATTTTAACCACTGCGCCACGAGGCTCTTTTTTAATATAATTTTTAATATAATTTTAATTTTAATATAATTTTTTAAAAGCTTGGGAAAAGAAAAAGGTCTTTGCCTGCTATCAAACTAATTTTTATGTTGCTTTCCAGCAGCCTCTTTGGGGAGAATGTTTAACAAAGAGATGCCAACACTGAAAAGGCCCTTCCCACAGTTGCGAACCACTTCATTTCTCTGGGGAAACATCGAGAAGAATGCACACTCCATAGATTCAGAGAGCTTATTGATTTGGTCTACACCCCCTAGATTATCGCTGATGGGTTGAGATATTCTAGGATCTATCATCCAAAATTAGTAACTTTTCATATCTCTCATAAATCATTGCTTAGACATTGATTTTCATAGACTGTTGAGTTTCAAAATGAGGGCAGATTTTGTTTTGCTTTGAACAGGTTGGCAGAAAAATCTGCCATCGAAACAGAACCAAGCCAACTTATTTGCATATTATTTGTTAGCAGGACTGGCTGTGGTAACTGCTTCTTGATGTTGGAGTATCATATAAATCTAAAGTAGAGTCATAAAGAAGTGAGCTAGATAATGTATGCCATTCTAGTTTTATATTCTGCTCCTTGGAACAATTAAGATATTTTACAAATTAAAGGAAGTTGTGTTTGAACTTCCCTGTTATGGTTCTTCAATTGCATAGCGGAGTAAAGAAGATGACAGGTGGGCATATGAAGCTGTCTGAATGGCTGATAACATGAAAGCAAATGAACCCCATGGCTTTGCACGAAATTTGCATAGCCCAAGTATTTCTACCGTCTGCCATCTAACATCTCAGCACACATGTTCGGATGGGTAGGGTGTTTTTTCTTTGTAATTGCTTATAACAGTGGATGGGTGTCTAAGGATGTTGGGAACAGCATCCATAATTAGTCCCAGTCAATTAAACCTGTGTCAGAAAGATGAAAGGATGGAAACATTTGTCTCCATACAGCAAGGTTGCCACCTGACCAGGGGGTAAAAAACAGGAAAAAGAAAACTTGGCTTGTTCTTATGCTTTTAACAACTCCTTATTGGCAGAAAATAGCAGACAATGCTTTCTGTGGTATGGACATAAGTTCTCCCACCTGCCAATGGCTGGACATTAAGTGCCTGCTTAAAACTAGAAGAGGTTGTCAAGGTAATATGGCAACCAACCCTCAGGACAATGGCAAAGAAAGCATTTTTGGTGGTCTGACACACAGTGAAATGCACCTAGCAGCTACAGTGATTGCTGCCATTCCTAGGAAGGCTTGTATCCTCATCTTACCTATACTGCATGTGGGGAGACTTTCCTAGTCCTACTATGCTGTTGCAACTTGTACAATTGGTGGATGACTCAGTGGTTTAATCTTCTGGCTGCAAAGTCAGAGGTGGGAGTTCAATTTCCATAGGGTCCCTGCCAGCTGTGCAGTTCTCAAAGCCCATTTGTAGCTCCACAGTTAAGGAGAAAGCCCCATGGCTGATAGAGGGCAGCATGAGCAGGAAAAGGAGGGATTTGCCTTTCTTTCAAGAGGGGATCTGGAGCAAGATTAACCCTTTAAGGCATCATTTGTTGAAGACAAATTATAGCAGAGGATCCGTTTGTGTGGGAGTGAACTTGGAACTGGGATCTGCATATGACAAGAAT
Organism: Pogona vitticeps; assembly: GCF_051106095.1. NCBI lineage: Eukaryota > Metazoa > Chordata > Lepidosauria > Squamata > Agamidae > Pogona > Pogona vitticeps. The sequence goes on from NC_135787.1 coordinate 120,625,720, forward strand.
CTACAAGGATGGAAAATATTTCTGGAGGGTGTGGCATACAAGAATGCTAAGTCTTGCTTTGATTGTTAGATAATAAAGTAAGATTCTTGCTGGGTCTGACCAAAGTCCTTCTAGGCTAGCTTGCTGCTGCCGGTAGCAGCCAGACTGCAGCTTTTAGCAGGTCACAAGTACAGAGTTCTCTTGTTGTTTGTCCATTTTTTCCCATTTTATTTAGGCAGGGCATGTATCCTATTCTAGAGATTCAAAGACTATTTAAAGGGCTGTCAGAGGATAATTCCCTGTCAGAAACCAACCTCTATCTGATGGGTTGGTTTAAAAAGAGAATACAAAGAAGAGGCAGATGGGGCTTTGAAGTTAATCAGCAACAAGTAGTTCCTGGACAGCACACTTGAGAAGGCACACAGTTATCTTGGGCACTTTCTTCAACATTATGGTGTGTTGTATTTAAACATACGTATGGTAGTCGAACATCAAGTATTTGTTTTGAAAAGCACAGTACCTCTATAATTATAAATTGACATGTGGAAACATGTGAGATATTTTGTCCTTTACTTTTCTCTCTTTTGGTCACCCATTGGACAGACCCACCCTCCGTGATTTTCTCTAATCCTTTCTTTAACCACTGTCACACCCCAAGATAGTGAATTCCACCAGTCAATTAGTTCTTATATGAAAGAAGTAAGCTGACTGGATAGCTCAGTGAGTCAGAGTACCAACCTGTGGAACCAGTGGCCAGGAATTCACTTCCTCGCCGTGCCTTGTAAGAGAAGAACCAGCCTTGGGTAAGCTACATGATTCCAGACCATGACCCAGAAGGGAACAGGAAACCACTTCTGAGTACTCTGTAGCTAGGAAACCCTGCAAAAGGGTCACCATAAATTGAAATGGACTTGATGGCGCATAATTATTCATTATGAAATAAACATTTTAATTGCTTGGTGGAGGTGGTCTGAAAATAGTTTCTCTTTTTGCCTTCAGGGGACTTGGGTGGGAAAGAAATTCAGAATATGGTTACCATGGCCTAGCAGCAAAGATTGGATTATCATGCATATGTGAATGTTTTCCAGTAGTCCCCCAAATCGTGGAAGCACATGGGCAGTCTTTTATTCATTTCTGTGCACTTTGGGCTTGGCTGTTCCTTGATATGATACTTGAACTGTGTATCTAACAGTGCCTTGAACCAAAGCAAAGTGTCAGAACAGAAGCAAAGTGCCATCATTCAGAGGTTACTCTTTTGAAAGTGTGGATACTATATGCTTTGGGTTCACTCAAAACCTATCTTTGAATGTTCAGCCTCAGCATCTTGTATTTCAGCGTCCGGGGTCATCACATGGAATGGGTTCAAGGATCTATGGTCATCATATGAAGAAGATTTGTATGGATTATGAAGGAAACTATCTGCCAGTCATGACGTGACATAGCCCAAAGCTTCCTTTGGAAGGCAGGGATGCTTTGGCATCCATTTCTTATGAAGGTTATTCATGAAGCAATTCTTTTGATGTTGGGTTAAGGAACTGAATAGTAGTAACCAACTTTAGCCGTGTGTTCCACCCTTGAACTTGGCAACCCGATCTTGGAATCAGCCTTTAATGGGAGTCGAGATGCCACTTCTTTGCATCAGGTAGAGCTGGCTCATTCAGTTATTTTTGACCCAGGAACATAACGAGTTTATTATGAGGTATTAAGGTATCTATTTAACAGAAATTATGCAGGGTGTGGAGGGAGTGGATAAGGAGAAGTATTTCTTTCCTTCTCTTAATAAAAACAACCCGAGATCATCCCATGAAACTAAATAATGGAAGGTTCTGGAAAAATAAAAGGAAGTAGCAATCTGACCTGCACACAGATAGATGATAGAAATTTGTGTTACAGAACATAGTGATAGTCACAAATTATTATGGCTTTTAAAAAAGGACTAGATAAATTCATGAACATGTAGGCCCTTTTGAACTTCACTATTCTATGATTAGGTTTATCAAGGATTAGCAGCCATGACGGGAAGATTGGAGGAGGTATGCCTTTGCATACCATTTCTAAGGGACCATGAGTGGGTGGGTCTTATTGTGCTTATCTCCCATTTATGAGTTTCCAGCAGTGTGAAGGAGAAAGTGAGCCGTCCTTCGCAGTCAAAGGAGCGGAAGGAGGAACAGAGTGTGTAGAAGGTGGAACAGGACGACAGGGAGGTGCAACAGCCTAGAGAAGTGTGTTTGGCTGACGAGAGAAGGGAGGAGCTAGATTTGATCATATGGGAAGATATAAATGAGGGTGAAAAGGCGGGAAGTTTCAGAGTGGTGAAAAGCAAACCGGTGGATAAAAAGGATAGATCTGTGCAGACAGAATGGAGTATGGGCCAAGAGAGTTTCTTAAAATTACTTAAAGAATTCCTGAACCTACAAGTAGATGGAGGATTATTGCTGGGACCTCCAGATTTCTTCACGCACGAACAAGAGGTAGATCCCCTAGAATGGACTGTGGTGCTTTACCCATGCAATCAGCATGGGGGGACGCGGGTGATCCGTCCCAGTCCCTCTTTACTCCAGAGTCAGTGGGAGGGGGACTGGGCGAGTCACCCATGCTGTGGGACGGTTTGTGCGGTCTGGACCACACCGATCCGTCCTATGACCGACCAGGAGCGATTGGGGCCAGCCCTCCAGTAAGAAGAAAAGACAAAGAAACAACTACGCGAGTTCGAAGTTATAAATTGTTACCAGAGTTAAATTTAATGGATCCTTTTGAGCCAGCCGAGTTAAGTTTGTTTACCAATAAAACAGATTCCGTTAGAAAAGAAGAACAGCCTCCTGTCCTTTTTCCCGCACTGTCAACGGAACCGCCCCTGGCAGAACCAACACATATTCACAAGCAGGCTTCTAGTTGTCGACTGTGGAAACAGAAAACCGGAGCAGATAAGTGTTGGGTGTCTTCCAGCATGGTTCTTCTCATCGACAGTACTTCATGCAGAAACATAGCTCTTGTTCTTACAAGCTATAAAAACAAACTTTTAGGAGACTGAGTGTTCGTGTCTGTGCATGCGTGTGTATGTAAGTCTTTTTTAAACTCAGTCCCTGATGCTTCATGTATTAGACCGAGCTACTGGGTACCTAGTATTCCCTGTTGATCATATTCTTAAAGTGCTATGGGTGCAACAGTTTCTTGCCATAGGTTACCTTAATAAATCATCTGCTTACAAGGTAGTGGAAAGACCACTGGTATTCCAATTAAAAGATAGTTTATGCCTCTGGGTCACCTCAGAAATCAATTTAGAGGTAGTGTTCAGATTTCTCCTGCTAAGTACCTTTTCACTGTGTTTTTATTTATTTCTTTGAATAATTTGTAGGCTGCCTTGAGCTTACTGGAGAAAAGGTGGGACACAAATGAAGAAATAAACTAGTAGATTTCCAACTACTGTAGTAGATGTCTGACTATTTCTTGTAAGAAGAGATCAGGAACGCCAAAGTAATCGGTTCTGCAGCTTGTCTCTGACTTGTTGTTAGTGAAATCTCTGTTTCTTGGTTCCCCTCTGCAATTAGGCCTGTCTGAGCAAGATGCCTTACCCCACCTATTAAATCTTGGCTTCCTGGTTTTCAGCATTCCCTATATTATTCAGTCTTATGAACATTGCAGTGGTTATATAAAGCTAAAAAGAGCAACAAAACCTCCCAAGGGGAGCTCCACTTATAATGTTCTTTCTGGCCCAGAGCTTGCATCTAACTATGTTCTTATAATAGAAGGCAATAGATTTGGCACATCTTTAAGGAACCACACCATCGCTAAGTTTGCTTGCTTGCTTGCTTTTTCAAACATCTGTAAAGCTGGCCAGAGTCCAGGTAGGCACTGTGATAAGTAAGCATCTGCATGCAAGTAATACACACTCCCTACATGGTCTTGCCTTCTGTTCTAAGAACATGGCCAGACACAAGCTCTGGGCAAAGCATGGCTCCCAGAGGTTGTGACCTGCAATTGCCAGCATCCCTTACCAATGCCTATGCTGCAGTCTTGGGGGGGGGGGGAAGAAAGAAAGAAAACATCCAGAGGACCTCACCATCCTCATAGGTAAAAGTTTCCAGTTAAACATCTCACTCACTAACTGGCTCAGGAGCTTTACTTCACAGAACAAAGGCTATACCTCAGAAGAAATGGTCTTCACAAACAGGGGAGGCCCCATGCAGCCCCCAGAATCCCCAGCCCCCAAATCCTCCTTTTAAAGTTTCTGTCCCAAAATGGCCAAGCCAAGGGTGTGCAACTGACTGGCCCACCCCCTTTATTTAAGCCCTAAGGTCCTACCCCCTCAATTCCAATGGACAACCAGTTTTGAAAAAGGAGAAGGAAAAAAAAAAACACTGCAGGCCTAAATAGTGTTGGGAACTGAATAACCAAGTAGAAATGACCAGTTGTGCACTCTAGAGGGTGCTGCTGGCCAGCTGGGGAAACTAAAGCAAATCTGGGTGATGGAACAGGTAGTCAGAGGCAGTTGTGACTACAAGATTGGGGGTGGTGGGGGTGGTAATGTAGCCCACGGGTTTCTAGGAGTTGTGTACCCTTGCTGTAACATGTGGGTAGGGAATAGATGGTCCTCCAGCCGGGTGGAAGTTACAGACCAACGTGTTTTGGAGAGCCACGCAGGCTCTTGCCCCCTCCAAGGTAGAGCAGCCATGTGGAGGCAGTCTGTGCTGTCATCCTTCCCTAGCATGGGAAGCTAAAGACTCCCATAAGTCTTTATGAGTCCCATGAATCAGAGCAGCCTCTTACCATTTACAGTACTTCCTCCGTCCCAGCCTTTGGAATAATAAGGATAGTTGTCTGGAGAATCCTGGTCTTCTTTGTGTCAGGCTGATTATTCTGTGCTACTGAGAGAACTAAGACATACAATTCAAACAAGACTCATGATCTCCAAGATGGAGATGATCAAGATAATGCTTGTAAGTCCCAGTTGCTCTGCCTGCTGTCTCACTAATAGCCTCCAGAGGCATCTCTCATTAGATCTCATAATGAAGTACAGTACTGTAGTAATAACAGGGACCTCTGGGGAAAACCCCTGCTTTTCTTCTTTCCAAAGGTAATCAAAACAACAGGAGGCTGAAAGAAGGCCAGTTGTTTTGTTCTGCTGCAGGACCCAGCGCTGCCCTGTATGAAAGCACAAATGTTCAATCATCTCTTTCACAGTTGCTTAGGGCTAAAAGGGAAGGTTGTTCCAGAACTCTGTTTATAGGCAGCAACTCGTCTCATGCCTTCTCAGCCTTGCTGCTCTTGCTGCTAAGGATAAGGAGGAGAGCCCTCACTTTTGTAAGTTTTCTGTTAGGAGACTAGAGAAATTGCTGGGTTGTGTTTATGAAGACTTCATTCCATATCCCTTGCCAAAGTGGCCTAGGACACAACACTGAGCTATGGCCTAAGAAACATAGAACAACACAAGCGAATAACCGGGCTACTGTTTATTGGGGCTGCGAACCCACAGTATCAGAAATGTGCTTGTACCTCCTCTTTCAAAGAGCAGCAGCCTTCCTTGACAGTAAAGCATTTCATCCTTGTAGATGTGGGCACACTGGAATGAACATAAGTATTTGATTCCCCACTGAACTAGCAGGGTGGTCAGTACACAACAGAACTATTTTTCTGCAGGAATGTAAAGCTGTTTTGGGAAAATGCAAATGCTCTCATTGGCAGAGCTTGGAAGCAGCTAGCTACAAATTGGCTGAAATCCTGTTCCAGTTGGTGCAACATGAAGTTATGCCTGTGCAAGTGCACAATTGATTGTATGGTTTATGGCTGCTCAGTTCACAGGATGGTTGTGCAGTTGATTGTACAGTTCATATCATGATTGTTGTGTGACATGTCTGTGGAAGTGCTTTGTGGATGTTACTTCTGCTCTGCTGTGAATTTTCCTACTGCTTCTGCAGCTTCACATTATGCACACATAGCTGTGCAATAGGATTTCAGGTGTAATGCACTTACCTGTAATGAGTCACTTTTTTAGTTACAAGAGTATAAACTAAGTTACATTCCAAAAATAATGTATCAATTAGCTAAAATGTTGGATTCCAACATAATAAGACTTTATAGTTATTTCACTTGTTACTTTCTATGTGCATTTGCAGATATTTTGACAGGAGTCAAATGCCGGAGGAAATTTTGGTTAATTCCTTTTAGTTACTATAGCATTAAGTACGAAAGCCAGTTGCGGCACAGGGGAAACATGAAGGAGAATAGCTAAAAAGTCCCAGCTCCTTCCCAGCTACTTTTGTTCCCACAAGGGCTAGCCCTTTGTATATAAACATCACCCTATACATAGCTTAAGGAGAAAAAAACATATTTACTTACAATTGTGGAACTTCAGTTACACTCAGAAGAATAAAATTAAAAGCAAGGTTGCAGTTTCCACATGAAACTGCCTCCATGACTACTTGATGGAAAGGGTCAGGGGAAGAGAAAGCAAAATAAACAATAGAAGCAAACCAACAGGAAGAGGGTGTGCGAGCTTGCCTCAAGCCCAGGAAAAAGGACTTAGCTATGCAAGGTATAATTATGTTAGGCTTTTTACTGAAAACATGCATACAAGATTGTTACTTTCTCCAACAGTTTATGACAAGGGAAGTATTGTCTTGCTTCTTGTTTTGTATTTCCCAGGTACAATATCAGAATTGGTCATTAAAGGGAATTGGACAGTATTTCTGTGTATCTTTCTGCATGACAGTAATGTTAATGCAACATATTTATAACTTGGACAGCAATAAAATGTGTTCCTTGTTGTTTAGGAAACAACGTGTTGATTCCCTCTATTCCTATCATGTTCTTCTAATGCTTTTTCTAAGGATGTGGTGCCCACTGGAGTTCTGCTCTTGTGGAACATTGCTGGTTAAAAACCTCCAGCTAGACAATGAAGAAAAGTCCAGACAGAAACCTACAGAGCGGATTAGTATAACATTACAAGACCCCCCTCAAATACACCATCTGTTATTGTATAGGTTAGTTTTAGTTCGATTTGCCTCAATTTACATTAACTGCAGAAGCTTCTGTGCTGCAAGATCAGAAGACCAGCTGTTGTAAGATCGAATCCATGCGATGGAGTGAGCTCCTGTCACTTGTCCCCACTCTTGCCAACCTAGCAGTTCGAAAGCATGTTTCTGACTCTTCGTTAATTTTTGGTGAATCCCCCCCCCCCATTGGAAAGCAATGAACTTCAGGTTTGACCTCTACCTAACTCTGTCATAAAAATAAAAATAAAAATAAAAACCAATATACGGGCAATCTATTTTATCAATTTTATCGTTTTAGCTGTTTTGAAAGGTTTTAACTGCTTCTATATATTTTAAACATGAACAATTGTTCTAATTGCTCTATCAATTTTAAATATGAATGTATTTTAATGGGTCAGAGTTCGCAGAATTAAGATTGATTGCATATAATATTAATACAAACTGCCTTGAAATGTTTTAACTGCTTCCTCTTATTATAAATATTATATGTATGGATTTTATTGAGTTGGAGACCGCAAAATTAAGAGTGTCCGATTGTATACAATATTAATATTAAAAAACCAATGTATAGGCAATCTACCTTTCTATACTGTTTTAACTGTCTTGTACTGTTTTAATTGCTTCCTCACACATATAAATATTACATGTACTATGTATTTTAATGGGTCGGAGACTGCAAATAAAGACTGTTGTTGAACTGCAGGTTTGACAGCTGTCAAACTTAGGTTCAATGCATTTCAATGGGGGGGGGAATTCACCAAAAATTAACGAAGAATCAGAACAAAGCCAAATTAAGTTTGCACACATTTTAGAAGGTGCACTAACGATCCCAAACCGTTTTTGAACCTTTTAAGACACTTTAAAAATAGCAAAAATGGAACATCGCTAAGCAAAACAGGGGACCTAAAACTGTCATCGCTAAGCGAGGCAAGGTCCCAAACATCGCTATGCGAATTTCCCCATAGGAAACATTGTTAAATGGAGTGCAAAATAGCTCCAAAAACCTCATCGCTAAGCGAATACATAGTTAAACGAGGGATTTTATCAAGAAAATACTGTACTCCTTTCGACAGAACTCTTTTAGAAGAAGAAAGAAAATGCATTAAGTTACTATATAATTTCTTGCTAGATTTTGAAACACAAGATGAAGTAGTAAAAGCATGTATGAGCAAATGGGCACTGAATCTAGGACACAATATTGAATTAAACCAATGGGAACAAATCTGGAAAATAAATGTAATTAGAACTAAATCTACAGTATTCAAGGAGAATATATAAAAAATGCTCTACAGATGGTACATGACTCCCACAACTCTGGCTAAAATAAGCACTCAATTTTCAAATGTATGTTGGAAATGTAAAGAGAAAGAAGGGACATTTTACCACATGTGGTGAATGTGAAAAGAAGCCCAAAAATACTGGACCAAAGTCAACCAGATACTGCAAGAGATATTAGAAACTCCAATACTGATGACACCAGAATTTTTTCTATTAAATATTTTGCCTAATACATTAGATTCTGAAAAAGCATTCTTAGCCATCCATATGGTAACAGCGGCAAGAATAGTATTCACGAAACATTGCAAGGAGTCTGGAATACCACAAACAGACGAACTGATAGGGAAAATACCTGAAACTGCAGAAATGGATATGCTAACAGAATGGTTGGATCCAAAAAAGAAAAAGGATCATCGGGGAAATTGGCTGCCATTATATACATGGTTGCAAAATAGACCAGTTACATAATTAATAATGGGAATTATAAAATACCTGTCTGAATTTAGATTTTTCTATATAATGTATATATTTTTGTATGATAATTGGAATTACTCTTAGAAGGGATTAAGAATTATTGTCGGGAAAAATACTGATTTGTAATGTGCCAGTTCAAATCCACCGCCTCTAAATGTATCCTTATCCCAGCTATCCCTTACCCCACCCTGCCTCTATAAAGAGAAAAATAAAAAAATAAAAAAATAATTTAAAAAGATGTTCTAGAATAAGAAACACATTCTAGTGGGGTAACTTTATTAGTCTGTTGCGCTCTTCTAGTTGCTTAAAAGTACTGGCAACTCATGGTACCGGCAGAGGTGGCATCTTACCCAAACACTTCACTATGGACACAACCTCCCGACTTGGACTATAGCTTGTTCCCCATCATAACGAATAACAAATTTAATATGACCTACAGTTTTGTATATTGCAGTCTACTTAACCAGATGCATGAAGCATTTGCTTGAATTACAGACACTGAAATGCAGAGTGGATGGGAGGCTGTGAACAGATGAAGTAAATGGGAAATGAAATGCAGAAATAATTGATGGTGTTGATTATGTTTTTGATAGTGGCCACTCATAGAAACAGCGGTATTTTTCTTATGACTGAAGCCAAAGGTCATAGAACCCAACCTGTTAATTGCAAGTCAGTGGTTTCATTTTGCACGTGACCTCTGAAGTTCCTTTATTCAAAGTCAGCTTTCAAGAATTGTTATGGGGTTTGGGGAGTTGAACTATCCCCCTCGCAGAGTTTTAAATAGTCTAATTTCTGGTATCAGATTTGTACACTTTTTCTTTTGCACAGAAAGTATTTGTCTGCCGTAGAACTCTGGATAGTGAGTGTGACATCAATAGTTTCTATAATAGCAGACATGAGAGTCGGACCAAGACTTCTTGTCCTTGTTGGAAATATTTTTCCCTGTGGACTGTGCCTATGTTTGTATTAAAAGGCCTGATGTTGCTGGTTAGAAGTTGTTAAATATTCTAGTTTTACATTGTGGAAGGAGGACAATTTCTGAGAACCAAAGAAAAACTGCTCAGGACAAAGCCAAAGCTGGAAAGGTGTGGCACTGGAGATGGTCTTCCTGTGAGACAAGGTTGGTGCCTGCTTGAAACTGTACAGGAAGGGTGACAAAAATGGCATATAGAAAACAGACTAATTTATTCATGAGAAACAATCTAGCCGGGGTGGGGGGAGATGTGGCTTTCCAGATGTTTGACAACTGCAACTCGTATCATCCCTAGACCATACAGGCAGTGGTGAGTATTAGAGATGAACACGAACCACCAGTTCGGCATGGTTCATGCCCCAGCTGATCCGTGGTTTAGCGCCTCGCCTCCTCCGGGTGCTTCCTGGAGGGGACAGCGTGCTGAACCATGGATCAGCTGTTCAGCCAGGAAACGAACTGTGTGAGTATTACGGCAGGTGTACTGTGACAATATCTGTAGGGACACATATTCTCCATCCCTAATCTAGCAGGAAGTTTCTCTATGTGACTCTCAGTGAAAACTGTGCAAGAACACAACAGCCATCTTGAAAGCAAGCCATGCATTTCAAGAAAGCTTGAAATGAGGAGTTTCTTGCTTGCTCGTGCTTTCTGTTGATTAGCGGGAGCATATGTGCCAGTTGGATTCTCCAGCTTGGGCACAAAATGTCTTGGACAAGCTTCATCAAGCTCCAGCCCAAAACGGACTCCCTGTGGCAAGCAATCCCCATTCTGGCTTTAACACATGAAGTGGAGTTACAAACCAAATGCATGTAATACACAACGACTATATAAATATTAAAGCTGAAAAACTTAATGCCTTCTGAACACTTCACCGAGCACATGACAGGTCAGGAAAGAAAGGGACTCAAGGACAATAGAATAAAATCGTTAGTTGTATTTCAAATATATCTCATTTCTCTGCTGCCCTTTAAAGAGATTTCTCAAAGATGACAATGAATGACATATTCATTTCCTCTGGCTCCTTGTGAAATCTCATTTTAATAATCATATATGCTGGAAGAATATTTACAGTACTTGAGTGTCTCACTGGAAAAGATTAATCCTTTGCAGCTTTTCCATTTAAAATAGCTCTGACTTCCGAGATATTCTGGTTGCTCTGTCGTTCCTCTGCCAGGAAGCGTAGATTCTCTGGTGGTCCTCTGTCAGTATTATAAGGACACTCCTTGTAATAAGATAGAAAGACCCTGAAGCAATTGTCAAGAGCTTCCAAGTGGACTTGAAATTGAATTTGGTAAGAGTTAGAAGCTATTCTTGTTTTTGCATTCTTTTCAGTCTCATGCTGTGAAAAATATAAGAAAAGTTATCCAAAGACTGCATTCTTTCATGCACTTGCTACTGTTCTGACGCCGTGACAAGGCCCTCTGCCTCCCCGCATCGAAATAAATGTCAAGTTGATTAGCACCACAGAAATAAATAGGGTGGTGATTTTTTTTTTGCTGATATGTAAAGATGGAGGTAGTAAATAACCCAACCCAAACTTATTAAATGTATAGACCACCTGCCTCCCCTTCTCTTGTATCATACTTAAGCTGAATGCTTGTTGATTTATATAAGATAAATGTTAATGAGGATTGTCTATCACTTTTGAGAAATCCTGGAGAATGGATCAGGTATCACAGGACTGGAGACATGCCAGTGGTCAGCCTAACTTAGAAAACAAGGAACATGGGGTAACCATCTGTAGAAACCTCTGGACTATCTAGCCCAGTATCATTGGCACAGACCAACAAGCAGCTCTTCTGGGCCTCAATCAAGAATGTTCTGCAGCCGTATCTGGGCATGGCAGGGACTGGACCTGGAGTCTTCTCTATGCAAAGCATGTGTTCTACCATTGAAACACAGGCTGAAATCCTGATGCGTAAAGCAGTGAAGTTACAGCTAGAGTAGCCCCATTTGAAACAATGTACAGAGGAAAAGACTCACCAAATCCCCACACATTCAATGGGACTTCTCTAGGGACTTATTATATAAACTAAGCTACAGGATTTCAGACATAGTCTCTCCCTAAGACCTTGCTCAAGATACCTGAGCAAAGCAAAGTTGCTTCCAGATACGGCTCCTACTGCTAACACTCAAAAGTTATTATGGAATTCTTCTATCTCTTGCCTTTTTTGCTGATAAGAAAAAAGACAGAAGGTCTAGTGAGAAAATACAAGAAAATTTATTTATTGTACTTTATTAAATTCTTTACCACTAAAGGAAAAGTATGTCATCTGTACAAAAATTCTAAAAGACGCTGTTCTATAAATAAGGCAATGCAATTGCACAATAAAAGCATCCTCTGGAAGCTCCCTGTAAAGGAGTTAGCCGACAAGCACCTTGATTTCCATGCAATGATGAGTAGATGGAATTCCCTGCCTCACGAGGCTAGGTTGGCCCACTCTTTAGAGTCCTTTCACCAACAGGTAAAAACCTTCCTTTTGAAGTTACCATAGCTTTTAACTTGTAGGACTTCTAGTGCTGAACTTTCAAAAGGAGAAAGAGAAATCAGAATGGGCTCAGAGGAGAGCAATAAGGAAAGTCAGAGGTATGGAAAATAAATGCTGTTAGAAAAAGATGGAAGAATTGGACATGTTGAGTCCGGAGAAGCAATGTCTGTTGTGAAGCTGAGATGAAGAGAGAGGACACATATGATTTGAAGGCCTATTATGGAAAAGGGAGTAAGGACTTATTCTCTACCACTGAAGAGGGCATGATGAGACATAAGCATCTTAGATTTATAGGAGAGTAGACTTGGTTGAACAGTTCAGTATTGGCATATCTTGGGGCCAATTCTCAAGATGTCACATTTGAACCAGAAATCGAGAATCGGATGCTGCCAACCCATCAAAGCCTAGGGGTTTGGCTAGATGGTCTCATGGTTTCAAAAGTACCCTGACTTTTAAAATATTATCTTGCATGTCATAGAACTGTTGCTGCTACTCAAATTCACATATTGGCCTTTACGTTCATTACTGAGTCACTACATTGTTTCTCTCTCACACAAATATTACATTTTGCAAGGACTGCTGATGGCCCTACTGTTGTGACATCACAAGGATCTGCATGTAGATTTGAGACACTGGTCTTGAATTCTCAGGGAATGGGATGCTGTTGGCCAGGCAACTCTAAGATCAGGGGAAATGCCTTAACAGCAAGAGCAGTTGGACAATGGAACTACGTGTGCTGGGGATAATGATGTTTCCTTTTGCTAGAAATTTCCAAGCAGGGGCTGATAACTCTTTGTTGGTGATAGTTTATAGTGTAGCCACCCACAACAGCAATGCCTGGGAAAAGTGGGTGGTCTGGGTAGAATTTCTTAAGGAGAGATGTTTTGACAGATAATGAAATCCCAAGCTGTTAAGGACCTTATAGGTTAATATTAGTACTGTACTTTGAATTTGGCACTGAAGGAGACAGGATGCCAATGCAAGCGCACCAGAATAAGGGAGATAAAATCGTATTTCAAGGTTCCTGAACCAACCAGACTCTCACATTTTGCACTTGCTGTAGCTTCCATATCATCTTTAAAGATAGCCCCATCTAGAAAGAGTTGCAGTTTTTGTAGCTTTGCATGCTGCCTTTAATAGTTTGGTTGAGAAGGTACCTTTCTGGGCTGGGGTGACTATCAATGTATCCAGTAATAACCAATTATTTCACTGCCTCTGAATTCAAAGAGAGTTCCACCTATTTGCTCCGTGTTTTTCCCACCTCTCTTACGTTTGTTGAAGTCTGCCGTTGAAGGCAGTCATGTTTATCAATTGACTGTTTGATCTATTCAAGTGTAAGTAAATGAAAACTTTTTATTACAGTACTGTATTTCTCTTGCAAATGTCTCTAAGTGAGTTACTGAGTTGGTAAGAGGCAGTTAATGAGAAAAGGTGGTGCACAAGTCTGGGGGACTTGAAGCTATTATTCTGTGTGAATCCCTGCTGTTAGAGGAAGTTAACCAAAAAATCCAAAAAAGAGAATCTTGCAGTAGTCCATCCTCTGAAGCATGAAACAGATTTCCTGTCCAAATTGGTCCAGAGACTGGACTTCTCTGTTATCTCCTTCCTTCTTTTCTTCCTCCTGCCTTCTTGATATGGCTCCTATACACTTTAAGAAAAAAGGCTGTGGCATAGAATTAATCCTCATTGGAACACTTACAGCCTATTTCAGGTTACTGCTCAAAATGATGTGTCATTATGTTGGTTGATCCATTACAATATTAAAGCTGCAAAAAACAAACTCCTGTGAAAAACAACATTGCAATGAGTGTAAACGTAACAATCCTGCACATTTGAGTGACAGACTTTACTTTTTAAAAAATCACCCATACTGGTTACTCATCTGGGGAGAACAACAGCATTAACAGACATTTGCCTGGAGGGCGCTGTTTGTTTATCGGCTCTATCCATCTAAAGGCCTGCTGCCTCCACTTTTGAAGGAAACAAAATAAAATACTGCACTATGTTCATCAGTAAGGCAGACATGAGAGCAGCGTAACTTTCCCTCCTGCTCTGTGATATGCATCCTCTCGCCCATTCAGAAGCAGCAGCACTGTGTAGCATATTGCAAAAAAACCAAAAAAACCCAAAACACCCTTAGCATCGAATGTGTGCTGTATGAGAGTCCTGCTACAGGATACAGCCACCCTAATTTAATGAAACTTCCAAAGCACACAGAAGAAAAACTAAAAATTTCTTTAGCATTCACACGCAGAACACACGGATGGCATTATATTTCAACAGCCCATCATGGCTTGGCTCGTGACTCAGTGGTAGGTTTAGGGTTATTGCTTGAGTCTTATAGTGGCCTGGTTATTTTAGATTTGTGCCAAAGAGATTCATTATTTTTGCCCTTCTTTTGCTTCCTCGCCAGTAAGGTATCCCTTCCCTCCTCAGAACATTAATATAAAATAGAGTTTCTTTACTTCTGAGAGCTGAACTACACACTGGCCAAAATCCTGTTGCACAACGCCACGTGTGTAACTCAAGGTTGTTGTGCCTGTGGTAGCCAGCTTCTCTAGCACTGAGGCGGAAGTGCTGTCCCTCAGGCATTTCCCCCAGCACCTTGTGCAATCGGTCATGCCAGGGATGTGCAACCCGCTGAGCAATTGCAGAACACAATTCCTTGCTGCCATCTGGAACATCTGGAACATGAAGAGGGTTTTGCCCATTACATATAGATGGACATAATGGTAGTGTAAGGAACCATTTTCTGTTTAAAAAGGAACTTGGAGGAACAATTGAGAATGAAGAAATGGGGAGAGTAAGGATGAGGCCAGGAGGAAGAGGGCACAACCTCCACGCACCCCGCCCCATTTTGACAATGCCTTCCACAGGTAGCTTATCTCCTGGCAGGCTTTCAAATGCGTGGAAAGGAAAGAGATAAATGCAGGAAATGGAGTACAGTATCAGTAGGAAAACAGAGAAGAAGCAGAGAGTCCCAGGTAAAGCCTAGGGATGAGAGGGCTGTTGTAGGGGGCATAGCACATAAGGAGATTTCTGGAGTTCAAGAGCCAGGGAACCAAAATGGTAGGCTGCACCTGGAGGGAGCCACATTTCATCCATTAACTAGAATTCTACCAGGCAGATTTTGACTTGCAGCCTTTAAGAAACATTTGTTTATTATTGGACTTTAAATACAGTAAATTGCAAAAGTTCAGAAGTCCAGAAAAAAAAGCCAAAGCCAATTTTGTACTCACCTCAAACAAACGGAGGTCAAGGGAAAACTGAAGCATGTATTTCTTACATGGAAGTCCACAATGCTGTACTCTTCTTCTTGGAAAAAAGTCTGCCAATGGTCCATATTACGTTAGCCTCTACAAACAGAGCCAGTGTGGCATACCTGATAGAGAGACTAGGACTCGGGAAACCTGGGTTCAAATGCCCACTGGGCCATGGAACCTTACTGGAGTGTGGCAATGATAAAACTAGCCTTTAAATATCTCCCATGCCCTGAAAATCCTATTAGGGTTTCGATAAGCTGGAAGTGACTTGACAGCATGTTGCACATCATGACTCATGAGCAAGGTATCTTATTAAAGGATCCAGATGGTAAAACCATACCGTTTACCCATGCCACAGAACATAAAGTGACAGCCTCCTTTCACTGATAATACCACAAATCAAAACATACTGTATTTCATCAAAACAGAGCACACCAAATGAATATTTTATGTATTATTCTTTGCCTGTCATAGTTTACTGTCAAATGCAGTTCAAATTTTTGTGGCAAGTGACGCCTCTGGATTTAATTTCAATTTATCTAGTAAGACTATGTAATGATCTGCTCATGACCTTGCCACTCACTCCCACTTAGGTTCCTGCTTCAGTTACTGAAGGCGGCTCATATTTCATTAAACCTCTTGTATAACCTCTGCAAATCTGCAAATATGAAAGGTCAGTAAACATTACAGTGAGCTTACAGAGCCAGAATGTTAACTGAATATTGTGCTTGAAGGGCAAACGAATAAGCCCTTAGACTTAACTTGAGTCAGGTAAAATTCTCATAAATTCTGCCAGTCTATCTTAGAGGCAGGCTCAGAGAACCCCCTCACTCTTTTGCATTTCTCATAAGGCCCTCGTGTACCAATATTCTGGGGAAACTGTATGAACTCTTATCCATTAGGATTTTGTTAAAAACTGCTTTGTATGAGTTCTAGAAGTACTTTCTGATCCCACGAGAATTTCAATCTATTGAGGGTTAGCAGTTGGGTGAGAGTTATGGCTCATTGTAAATCCCAGTGCCTCCTCTGAATTGGGCCAACCTACTAAGAGTATGTCATTTCTGCTTCTCAGCATCAAACTTCCTGGAAAAGAACATGGGCTATTTGTGTCCTAACATGTTGCATGAGTGGATCACAAAAGTATCCCAATGGCGAAATGCAATAAAATCATTGATACTTTTTAAAAAATCCCAGCTGTAGAAAATAATACTAAAAAGCGATACAATGTGGTGTAGTAGAGCATTGGGTTAGGCCTCAGGAGACCAGGAGTCACATTTCTTCCCAGTGATGAAACTCACTGGTGTTCCAATCTCTGCTCCGAACTGGACCCTCTCAGCCTGACCTATCTCATAGGATTGTTGTGAAGAGAAAACATAGAGAGGAGGAAAGCTATGCATAGACATATGCCACTTTCAGCTTATTAGTAAAAGGTGCTCCTTCATGGATTGCTGCCTTGTCGTGGCGAAGGGGCTTGAGTAACTCAGAGAAGCTATGGGCTATGCCGTGCAGGGACACCCAAGACGGACAGGACATAGTGGAGAGTTCCGACTAAACGCAATCCACCTGGAGTAGGAAATGGCAAGCCACTCCAGTATCTTTGCCAAGAACGCCCCATGATCAGAAACAAAAGGCTAAAAGATATGACGCTGGAAGATGGGCCCCTCAGGTCGGAAGGCGTCCAACATGCTACTGAGGAAGAGCGGAGGACAAGTACAAGTAGCTCCAGAGCTAATGAAGTGGTTGGGCCAAAGCCGAAAGGACGCTCAGCTGTGGACGTGCCTGGAAGTGAAAGGAAAATCCAATGCTGCAAAGAAGAATACTGCATAGGAACCTGGAATGTAAGTTCTATGAACGTTGGGAAGCTGGAGGTGGTCAAACAGGAGATGGCAAGAATAAACATCGACATCCTGGGCATCAGTGAACTAAAATGGACAGGAATGGGCGAATTCAGCTCAGATGATTATCATATCTACTATTGTGGGCAAGAATCCCGTAGAAGGAATGGAGTAGCCCTCATAGTCAACAAAAGAGTGGGAAAAGCTGTAATGGGATACAATCTCAAAAATGATAGAATGATGTCAATACGAATCCAAGGCAGACCATTCAACATCACAATAATCCAAGTTTATGCACCAACCAGCATTGCTGAGGAGACTGAAATTGAACAATTCTATGAAGATTTACAACACCTTCTAGAACTGACACCAAAGAAAGATGTTCTTCTCATTCTAGGGGACTGGAATGCTAAAGTAGGGAGCCAAGAGATAAAAGGAACAACAGGGAAGTTTGGCCTTGGAGTTCAGAATGAAGCAGGACAAAGGCTAATAGAGTTTTGTCAAGAGAATAAGCTGGTCATCACAAACACTCTTTTCCAACAACACAAGAGGCGACTCTATACATGGAAATCACCAGATGGGCAATATCGAAATCAGATTGATTATATTCTCTGCAGCCAAAGATGGAGAAGCTCTATACAGTCAGCAAAAACAAGACCTGGAGCTGACTGCGGTTCTGATCATCAGCTTCTCATAGCAAAATTCAAGCTTAGACTGAAGAGATTAGGAAAAACCACTGGGCCACTCAGGTATAATCTAAACCAAATCCCTTATGAATACACAGTGGAAGTAAAGAACAGATTTAAGGAACTAGATTTGGTGGACAGAGTGCCTGAAGAACTTTGGATAGAGGCTCGTAACATTGTCCAGGAGGCAGCAACGAAAACCATCCCAAAGAAAAGGAAATGCAAGAAAGCAAAGTGGCTGTCCAACGAGGCCTTAGAAATAGCAGAGAGGAGAAGGGAAGCAAAATGCAAGGGAGATAGGGAAAGTTACAGAAACTTGAATGCAGACTTCCAAAGAATAGCAAGGAGAGACAAGAGGGCCTTCTTAAATGAACAATGCAAAGAAATAGAGGAAGATAACAGAAAAGGAAAGACCAGAGATCTGTTCAGGAAAATTGGACATATTAGAGGAACATTTTGCGCAAAGATGAACATGATAAAAGACAAAAATGGGAAGGACCTAACAGAAGCAGAAGACGTCAAGACGAGGTGGCAAGAATACACAGAGGAATTATATCAGAAAGATTTGGATATCCCGGACAACCCAGACAATGTAGTTGCTGACCTTGAGCCAGACATCCTGGAGAGCGAAGTCAAGTGGGCCTTAGAAAGCCTGGCTAACAACAAGGCCAGTGGAGGTGATGGCATTCCAGTTGAACTATTTAAAATCTTGAAAGATGATGCTGTTAAGGTGCTACATTCAATATGCCAGCAAGTTTGGAAAACTCAACAGTGGCCAGAGGATTGGAAAAGATCAGTCTACATCCCAATCCCAAAGAAAGGCAGTGCCAAAGAATGCTCCAACTACCGTACAATTGCACTCATTTCGCACGCTAGCAAGGTTATGCTCAAAATCCTCCAAGGTAGGCTTCAGCAGTATGTGGACCGAGAACTCCCAGAAGTACAAGCTGGATTCCGAAGAGGCAGAGGAACTCGAGACCAAATTGCTAACTTGCGCTGGATTATGGAGAAAGCCAGAGATTTCCAGAAAAATATCTACTTCTGCTTCATTGACTATGCGAAAGCCTTTGACTGTGTGGACCACAGCAAACTATGGCAAGTTCTTAAAGAAATGGGAGTGCCTCACCACTTTATCTGTCTCCTGAGAAACCTATATGTGGGACAGGAAGCAACAGTTAGAACTGGTCATGGAACAACTGAGTGGTTCAAAATTGGGAAAGGAGTACGACAAGGCTGTATATTGTCCCCCAGCTTATTTAATTTATATGCAGAATACATCATGCGGAAGGCTGGACTGGAAGAAACCCAAGCCGGAATTAAGATTGCCGGAAGAAATATCAACAACCTCCGATATGCAGATGATACCACTCTGATGGCAGAAAGTGAGGAGGAATTAAAGAACCTTGTAATGAGAGTGAAAGAGGAGAGTGCAAAAAACGGTCTGAAACTCAACATCAAAAAAACTAAGATCATGGCCACTGGCCCCATCACCTCCTGGGAAATAGAAGGGGAAGATATGGAGGCAGTGTCAAATTTTATCTTCCTGGGCTCCATGATCACTGCAGATGGAGACAGCAGCCCTGAAATTAAAAGGCGCCTTCTTCTTGGGAGGAAAGCGATGACAAATCTTGACAGCATCTTGAAAAGCAGAGACATCACCTTGCCAACAAAAGTCAGAATAGTCAAAGCTATGGTTTTTCCTGTCGTGATGTATGGAAGTGAGAGCTGGACCATAAAGAAAGCAGACCGCCGAAGAATTGATGCCTTTGAATTGTGGTGCTGGAGGAGGCTCTTGAGAATCCCCTGGACTGCAAGGAGAACAAACCTATCAGTTCTAAAGGAAATCAACCCTGAATGCTCACTTGAAGGACAGATCCTGAAGCTGAGGCTCCAGTACTTTGGCCATCTCATGAGAAGAAAAGAGTCCTTGGAAAAAACCTTGATGCTAGGAAGGTGTGATGGCAAGAGGAGAAGGGGACGACCGAGGATGAGATGGCTGGACAGTGTCTGCGAAGCAACCAACATGAACCTGACCCAACTCCGGGAGGCAGTAGAAGACAGGAGGGCCTGGCGTGTTCTGGTCCATGGGGTCACGAAGAGTCGGACACGACTAAACGACTAAACACACAAACACACAGTAAAAGGTGGGATATAAATGTGGCACATAATTAAAAAAACTGTACATGATCAGTGGCTAAAACTTGGGGACATTGTTCACAGCTCTTCATAGAATATCCTACATCAGTGGTTCCCAACCTTGGGTAACTCAGGTGTTCTTGGACTGTAATTCCCAGAAGCCTTCACCACCAACTGTGCCAGCTGAGGTTTCTGGGAGTTGCAGTCCAAAAACATTTCGGTTACCCAAGGTTGGGAACCACTGCCCTACATTGTAGATGTTATTCTGTGTGATGTTTACAACAAAATGTGACTTTTGGGCGTTAAGAGTATTGCACTGTTCTGGTGCGTAAGAGTAATTATACTTTTAGATTGCCTAATAATTAAAGTTTTCTGGACTTTACAACTTTACATGAAAAGTTGAGGGCTTCTTAGCATACTGTAAATATAAGCAAGTTTTCACAATAGTCAAAAGGTTTTGATTAAAACTCTGCTTCAGCACAACTCTTTCTTGACAGTACTCTTTGCTTCTACATGTTGAAGATGTCTTATTACCAAAAATCCTATTTTGTTTTTATATCTGCATAATGCAACTGGTGTGAAGCTTGGTAGCAACTGCCACAGATTTAGAAATTAGCATAGGCATTTACTGTTGTGCATCAATTTATGTGACTCAGAGCACAACAGCAAATGCCTATGCTAACTTTTTAACTTGTGTCAACTCGCCACAAACATTTACACCAACTGCGTCTGCCAGCAGACATAACTAATAAGATTTTGGCCAACAACTGTGAATGAACTAATTAGTATTAACTAATTGTCTCATGCCAGCATATTTTTGCAATCAACATTCTGAAAGTTTGTTAGCTTGGACAGAGTTCCTACTACAGTCCTCTGAAGATGCCGGCCACAGAGACTGGTGAAACGTCAGGAAGAACAACCTTCAGAACACGGCCAAAGAGCCCAAAAAACCCACAACAACCATTAGATCCCGGCCGTGAAAGCCTTCGCGAATACTTTGTTAGCAATGTTAACAATGCAACTGTCATATTCTGGGCCTCATCTCACTCTACGATCATGTACACTTTGTCTATAAACCTGTTCCTTAAATATAGTACTTTCTGTGTTGATTGTAGGTTCACACAAAAATTGATCTATGTCTTAAAGGTGCACCAAGACATTGTTGGTGCACCTTTTTGATACATAAAAACAGAAGGTATAGAATAATACGAGGGGGTGCTGATAAGTATAGAGCCTTTCCCAAAAAAATTGAGCTAGGAAGCTACAAATTGCAGGGTGTATTGGCCAATTTGTCTATATTCAATGGTGCAAAAATCAACTACCTATGATTTTAACTTAACTTTCATTTTCCGGTCCAAAGTGAACATGGCGGCACCTCCAGAAAAGTTCAATTTGGAAGAGCATAGAACCATAACCAAGTTCCTGTTTCTCCAAGGGAAAGGTGCAAAGCAGTTCCATGATGAAATGTCATGAACTATGGGTGACAGTGGCCCTTCATGTGCAACAGTTAAACGTTCGGTTGTCAATTTTTAAACTGGCCATTTCGGTGTTGAAAGTGAGAAACCCAGTGGAAGGCCTGTTTTTGTCTCTGTGCCTGCAAATGCGAAAGCCATCCATGACATGATCAAGGAGGAGCGCCAAATATCAGACAAAAGTATTGCTATATATCTGAGAATATCACGTGAGAGAGTTGGTGCCATTATCCACGACGACTTTGAAATGAGAAAGCTGGCAGCAAAGTGGATCTCCAAACTTTTGAAAACTGAACAAAAGAGGAAACACGTGGAATCATTGGTGGCTGTTTTGGAACATTTTGCAAGAAATGAGTCAGATTTCCTGGGCAAACTGGTAACTGGTGATGAGACATGGATCTACTGTTATGATAATGAGACAAAGGAACAGTCTAAGGAATGGAGGCACAGTGGTTCCCCCAGGCCAAATAAGTTCTGAGTGCAAAGGTTGGTGCAGAAGCAAATGGCAACGGTTTTTTGGGATAAGAAGGGAGTTCTGCTGGTGGGCTACCTCCAACAGGTAGTTGTAGGGTGTATTGTGCTTTATTGACGAAGTTGAGGCAAAACATCAAGGAAAAACGTCAAGAAAAGCTCTCCAAAGCTGTCATCCTGTTGCATGACAACGCCCCATCACACACTGCAGGTGAAGCAATGGCAAAACTGATGTCCCTAGGCTTTCAAGTGATGCCCCATCCACCCTATTCTCCCGACCTGGCTCCTTCTGACTATTATCTGTTCCCCAAATTCAAAAAACACCTAAAGGGACAACGATTTGGGAGTGTTGTTGAGGCAACTAATGCCACAAATGAGTGGTTACACCAGCAGTTCGAAGAATTTTATTTGCAGGGACTTAAGAAGCTGCAGGACAGATGTCGCAAGTGCATTGACTTCCTGGGGGAATATGTAGAATAGTGTGGCAGTTACAGCTTCCTAGCTCAATTTTTTATGGGAAAGGCTCAACACTTATCAGCAACCCTTCATATAGAGTAAATCTAGCAGGAAGGAATAAAAAATGCAGTTGTACACTATAAAACTACTGTACAACCACTTGAAAAAAGTGAAAACTGTAAAGGACCAAAAACAGTACAATCTTTCTTTCTCATGATGAACAAAAAGGGTTTCAGCTGGTGCTAAAAACTCCATAACATTAAACAAAAGGCAAGCTGCTGTGCTCCACAGACAGGGTGTCACCACTGAAAAGGCCTGTTTTCATGCAGACACCCATCCCATCTCATCTACTAAGTCATATAGAGGAGAACCTTTGCTGATGACCTTAGGATCCAGGTAAATAAATATGACGATGAAACTTTTCAGCCAAGACACTCTCAAATTATTTATGGGTTTATAATGGACTGGCTACTGGAAATGGGCTGGTAACCAATACAAACAGCAAAGCACTGGCACAATGATTGTGTCAACCATTCTCAGTTAAAGGGGCCAGCT
Organism: Pogona vitticeps; assembly: GCF_051106095.1. NCBI lineage: Eukaryota > Metazoa > Chordata > Lepidosauria > Squamata > Agamidae > Pogona > Pogona vitticeps. The sequence continues at coordinate 120,648,779 of NC_135787.1, forward strand.
ACTGAGAACGTTGCTGTATTTTCATATATATGCCCCAATAGACTACAGTAATCAAAAGAGGCATGCATACTACTTCTGTCGACTAAGGGTCATAGATTGTACACTGAACTGATACAGGTATTTTGAGCCAGTAAAGCTATCTGTGCTGCTAACAATGGATCCAGAAAGTTAATTTTATTTAAGAGTTTACTGTGTTGTTCACTAAACACTCTCTCAAACTGGAGATTTTGACACAGTTCTTTAACTGCTTTTGTCTTCTGGGCATTTTTTCCCATCATTTGCCTGATCAGCTTCCTTTCCTTGGATCTAAACTCCTCAGAAGCATAGCTCGCTATATTAATAAGGCATCCGGCTGTTTTAACATCTGCTTTGACTCAGTCCCCTGAAGAAACAGCAGAGAATGTGAGGACTAAAATGTTGACAGAGAAAGCTACCCACCTCTTAAAATGGATGGAACCCTAGAAAAGTCTAAGTCCCTGGTCAAGTGAAGGACTGGGTTACTTGGAATAAACTATTGACTGGAGCTGGCAAAACCAAAGTGAACCTTAGAAAATGTGGCTTTTGTACCAAACCAGTTCTTTGCAAGAGCAAAGAACAGGCAACTTCTAACCTATTTTAGTGTACTCTGTGCCCCTCTGCATGAACTGTGGAAGATCTGATGGTAGCTGACATTCTGATGTTCCCTGATGTTGCTTGTTATTGGGCAAAAATTATTTGATATATTTATAAATTGGACTGAAGTGCTTCTAACACAAAGACTCCCCTCCCGTTTTGCAAATGAGTTTGCCATTGCTTTGCGATTAGTTTTCAGAAGGTAAATACAGACAAGTCTCATTTGGATCTGAAAGACCTGTGTGGTTTTGAAGTAAGCCATATGTATTTTTCAAAAGTTATTTTATTTAGAATATGCTAAAGAAAGAGAGTACACAGAAAGAAAAATGTCCATCTTGCCGGAGAAATTCAAATTACCTCCTTTTATGCTGCCACAAACTTAACCAACCCTTGTGGCTTAAACTACTTTGCCCCATAAACGATGTATTTAATTACCTTTTAACATCCTGGAATTGTCGAAACTATTTCCAAAAGCTCAAAAACATATCTCAGAAGCAGGTCAAAAAACATCGTCTAACAGCCAGTTTTAAAACCAACTGAAGAGATCCTTCAGCACAAGAGTTTTCAGTAGCCTTCTAAACAGAGGAGATGGGAGTCAGACCAGTTTATCTTAGAGAAGAGCAGGCAAGGGCTGGAAGTCTAAAACATTAATGCACGCTGCTGGTGCTCGGGTGCAAAAGAGCAGGAACGTGTTCCACACTCTCCTGTAGGTTTTAAAGCCCAGAGTATGTCACAGCCTTGTGTAAGGCAACACCACCTCCAAAGTGACTGGCCCTCCAGAAAGGCAGGGATGAGGAAGTTTGCGGAGAGCCAATAAACGTCAGGAAACAACTCTCCCTCTTCCCCTGTCCTATATTGGTCGGAATTCTAGCTGCCTTCGAAGAAGATTCGCTGATCTTGATTGGGCGATTTGAGCACACGGCACTGTACTCTTACTTGTGATTGGGCGTAGGAGGCTTTTGGCCTCTCGTAGCCAATGGGGAGAGGGATTGTTGCGAGGTGGCAAGATGGCAGCGTGCTGCTCTGTCACAGGAGGAAAAGGAATAGGGGTAGAGTAAATCCCGAAGAGTTTATCCTCGAAGGCGGGGTGGCCGGCCGCTGTATGGTCGGGGCACGGCCTGGCTTCGTCCGAGTTGCTGTCGTGCCCGGCCTTGGGATAGAAAAGCGATGAGGTGATGGGAATATGGCGAGCGACGGGGGTAGGAAGCAGTTCTGGAAGCGGAACGTCTCCCGAGTGCCGGGCAGGTAAGAGGCAGCAGAGGTTTTGTGAGGGGTGGTTAAGGAGGCTGTCAAGGCAGGACGGGTCAGCCTGGCTTTCGTAAAGGCTGAAATCCTCGCCCGCTTATTTTGGGCCAAGCGGGCGCTACGTAAACACACATCCTGATGGCATTTTGTGCGGAGTGGCGTCTTTGAAACCGGGCAGGACGACGGGGTTTCCAAGAGTGGTGGCTGTTGGTGGCAATAATTATGGCTTATAGTATCGTCCTGTTGCAGCATGTTCCAAATACTTCGCATACTTACCGGTGCTTTGCAAGCTTTACAGCAACACTACAGATTACGCCAGTATTATTCTCTCTGCCCCATTTTGCAACGAGGAGCTTTGTGGAAAGCGTAGCTTGCCTGTGGCTTGTGTAGCAAGTTCATAGCACAGATGAGTTTTCTGGCTCTTAACCTCAGTTTTTAAAGTGTTGTTTTGTGACAGCTAAGTAATGAAACTCACTCAGAGACAGCGTTATTTGTGGAAATCAAGTGCCAAGGTTTTGTTTCTTGGCAGCATTTGTTTGGCTACTGTTAGGGGAACATGCTGACCTTACATGGCTTATTGGTGTACTCTGCTGTTATGTTCTTAAATAGAATAGGTCTGGATAAAGTCTGGAGCAAGAAAAGTAGAATGCAGTATGTGATTAAAAATATATTTCACTTGTAGGATGACTCTGGCTGGATAGTTTAGTGAGTTAAAGTATCAAGCTGTGGACTGGGAGGCAGCCTGTGTGACCTCAGAGAAGCTGCACAGTCCCATAACACCACCAGAAAAAAGAACTGGTAAACTGCTTTTGAGTGCTTTATAACTAGGAAACGCTGGCAAGTGTTATGAGAAGTAGTAATTAACTAGATTATAGATAATTAGTATTACTGAAGGATGATATTCTTAATGTTCTTTCTTTACTGTGCACAGTGTGCTCACTTTTGCCGACATAATTCTTGACTTGTAGGACTGACTGCTTAGAACTCTGTTCCAATAGGACTCCTGAGTAAAAACATCTTTATAAATAAAAACAAATGCTGCTTTCCCCATCAGTGCATCTTCATGCTACCAGAAAGGAAACCACTTCTTTTTCTTCCTCATTTTCTTTTGTCTTGATTGTGTGTCTTTCATAAGTGCATAGGCTCTGTTGTGGAGAAAAAATGTGACAATTCAAGGAGAAAATAATATTTTTTATGAAGAAAGCATGTTCAGGTAAATGTATGGGTTTTATTATTAGTGGAGAATATTTTGTCAGTATAGATCAGGGGTCTCCAAACTACGGTCTGTGGGCCACATCTGGCTCACCTTGCCTTTTTATCCAGGTCAGCGAATGTGGCAGGCTCAGGTCTGTGGTCCGTTCCCTTCAGCCTGTGTGTGGGTGCATGTGTGTGTTCCTTCAGCCATCAAAAATGCGAAACATACATGATGTGGCCCTCATGCTGAAAATTTTGGAGTCCCGTGATATAGATTATTGGCTTTTTGATGTGTACCAAGTAAGGATTCTGAAGACTTCTTAGATATTTGATAGAATATAATTTTACTATACAGAGCCTTTTCCATTACATTACTGTTCTCCAAAATAAAAGATGATGAAAAAGTTAACAGTTATGTTGGAAATGCATACAAGAAATAATAATGATGTGTGTGGTTGGGTGAGAGAATGTGGAGAGCCAAGTTTCATTATAGTTTTTGGATCTGTTGCTTTTAGGAAGTTTTAGATAGTACAACCTGATTAAAATCAGGGTGTGGAGAGAGATGACAGGAGGTCATGCTTGGAGATTTAATTAAAGTTCCCTTACTATGACCAGGCCAAGTGAAGAACATTACTTTATTACTTCTCAAGTGTCTACTAGGTCCACCAAAAATAATACTCTTAAAAGGTAGTGGGGAAAAATAGCCACTTGATAACTAGCATAAGGAAATGCATCCATCAGCAAGTGGTTAATCTGCTTGCTGACAGATGCATTCCAATTCTGAACCCATGAATTTGTCAGTCTGGCCTAAAGTCCTATTTAATAGACGGTACAGTGAAGGAAGTAATGTCCTTCACTTGTCTCTGGCCACAGGACACAGCTGTTGCTCCATGAGAACTTTAAAAAAGGGCCCCCAAAGTGTTCCAAATGCATAATTTCAAAATTTAGGTTAGTAAATGAATTGTCTCAAAGTGTGATAGTAAAATTAACAAGGTAACCTTAGATAAATTTAGAGGTTATGACCAACTACCAATCTTCATTCATTTACAGTGGGAATATAACCTTCAAATATGAAAATACAGTGGTGCCTCGCTTAATGGGCGCCCCGTTTAACGAAGAAATTGCATAGCGATGAAGATTTTGCGATCGCAAAGCGATCGCATTGCGATGTTTTAAATGGGGAAAAATCGCTTTGCGATGATCGGTACCCTGTTTTGCTTACCGATCATCGCAAAGCGATGATTTTTTAACAGCTGATTGGCGGTTCCAAAATGGCCGCCGGGTAAAAAGAAATGGCCGCCTGCTGTTTTCTGGGACGGATTCCTCGCTTACCGGGCAGCAAAAATGGCCACCCTATGGAGGATTTTCGTTTAAAGGTGAGTCTGAAGCCCATAAGAACGCATTGGGGTTTCAGTGCATTCCTATGGGCCTTTTAATATCACATAGCGACAAAATCGCTTTGCAGTGATTATCATCGCTATGCGAGGCACCATTGTAATCTGAAACTATAAATTGCCTATGGTATTTATGTGTGGAATTATGTTATTAATGGGTAGTGTCAGAAGCCTTTTTGGTGTGGTACTTGTGTCAACTAAGGCATTGGAGAATGTATAAAAAATGACAAGCAAGGAACATTTGTGTGCAAGGAACATTTGTGTGCATTCAGGGTAGGAGCTGGATTGCTCTAGAATATTTTTTTCCCAAAAGGATGTTAAAAAGTAGAGGAAAATAAGGCATGAGAGTAATCTCTAACAACTCCTAGCAGTTTTTAATCATTGAGCTTCTTCACTCACTTTTTCCAGCCGTTTACTTTCTTAAATAATTTCTGATTGGTACTGTCTACTTCCAGCATCTGATTGGACTATATGAATGCAGAGGCAGTCCACATATCCACAACAGTAAATGCAAAGTGACTTTCTGTTCCTTTAGGATGAATGTGATATGTTTTATGCTGTTTAGAAAACAGTGTATGGTACTGGACTATATTACAACATCTGCAGTATTGTTTTTAAAATGTACAGTATAATATATGCATATCCTGTAGTACATATTACAATATGTAGAATTTTTAGAAAAGATATATAGTTAGTATTTCTAAGTTAGCACACACAAAACAAAGTGGAAAATGCAATTTCTCATTAGTATTTATTGAGGCCTCAATGATTGCATATAAGTCAGCAAATGCTCATGTTTGAGCTGTGCATGGTATAAATCTTCAAGGTGTCTGTTTTCATTGTTAGTAAATATTCCTCTCTTTTTTTGAGGTGAATGTTTTCTAAAAGTACTCCTTTAAATAAGACACACTTCAAATATCATAAAGATGAAACTAGGGCATCTGGAACTAGACATGTGGTTTTCATAATGGCTGTACAGTACGTCTGTTTTGAGGGGAGGAGTTCATAGGAAACATTGCAGATATGCAAGAACTACTGTGATCATTTACAGGTCTAGTTGGTTTGCTTCACGGCCGTGGTTTGCTAAAAGGAAACGTCTCCTAGCATTGTACAGGATAAAGAATACAATTTAGGCAATAGTGCAGGGTGTCCAGTTTTGATGGCTCTGCACCTGTGAGAAAACAAAGCCAGGAAGTTGCCAGTTTTCAGACTTTTAGAGAGGGAAAAAAAAACCAGGAATGGCTAGAAATCTGCTTTTGGTTTTGGACTTTTTCTTTTTCTTCCCTGCCTCCCATTCCTCACACACAGTTAAACATTGTAGCAGGGCCCTAGGTAAAAGATGAATAACTGCTCCTGGAGGTTTCCAGCAGCAGTAATTTGTACTTCATTGACTAAAATTGTTCTATTTTATACACCACTTTCTTTTTGCTGGGGGGATGGTAGATTTGGATTATACCAGGGATGACAGAGGCAACCTGGGGATGTATGTGACTCTAGGTCCACACACTGCCATCCCCTGAAATAGGACTGTTGCCCTATTGAGGGGATTGATAAGAAGGTAAAACATTTGTATTCTGCATTGCAGCACAGAATTACTTAATGCGTTATGTCTGGGACTGTTTTTATAATATGGATAAGATGTTGTTTATCAACCAACAAGATATTGATACTCATTTTTTTGTATAGTGTCTCTGCACATAATTTAGTGTGTATAATATATTTATTTATTATTATTTACATTTATTATTTAGAGTAATTATTATCTAGTCTTAAAAATCCTGTTTTCTATCCTCAGCTCTTTGACCTTGTATAGTTATGATTAAAATAAAAGCTATGTAACTATATAAAAGCTACTCGACACATTGGCTGAAATTATTTTGCTCAGTTACACAAATGTCATAACTTTTAGAGGTAAACTGCCATGAGTTTAAAAATACTTGTGGGTGTTTTGGTTGCAGACTGAGTTACATGACTCAGTGTGAAATAGATAATGTCTGCAGAGATTTGTCACCTTACTGCAGTTTGCTTCCAAATGTGGTGCTGTTTTTGTAACTATGCAACAGGATTTCAAACATTTTATAGCATGTGAGGTGAATCAGTAAACTACTATTGCTTAAACTACTACCACCGCTACTATTAATCTTGCTTACCTTTGTATGGGTGATAGTTGATCTCCTATTGTTTTATTCTATATTTTGGACAATATGGATTGATTTTCTAGGGACTGCAAGAGCATGTGTTGTCTTGATCAGAGGATGAGCTGTGAGTTAGGCATCCTCAAGTTGGTTCATGCCTTGCTGTAGGCAAATTCCAGTGTTTGAATTTCAGCCTCTTCATTGCAGGGTGTGAATATGAGACTATGCTGGTAGGATAGGAAGCTTTTATCAACGTGATGACTATGAAGTGTGTTGAACATGCTAGAAGGGATAGGAAGCAGGTTTTGGCCTGAAGGGTTCTTGGTTTTTGGCTGGGATGCTGTCAGAGCCATACTTGAATTGTGGACAGAGCCATGGCTGGTATGTGCCATCTCCTTCAATGTGCATCCTCACACACCTCCCAGCCTCATGTCAGCTGATTCATGTAGATCAAGTGGGAGAGCATTTGCATTTTCTCTGATCAGTGCTGGGAGATGCTTCCTCCCCCACTGGAGATAAACTCTTTTCCCTTTTCCAGGACTGAGAAAAGGAGCCTCTCTCAGCACTAGGTAAAGAACTTGTCACTTGCTTGAAGCTTGAAACACTTTTATCTGGTGTTGAGAGTGATGACCAAGTGAGGTTACAGATAATAGAAAAAATGGTAATCACTCTCACTGTCAAGGGGGTATACCAGACTTAGTATTCCCATTCCTTGGCTCTGAAGAAGCAGTTTTCAATCTGTAAAAGCTTAGATTGAAATAAATCTGCTAGTCTTTCAAGTATCACAATATTCTTCTATTGTCTTTCTCTTTCTGCCAGCAAATATATTGATATTTTTCTTTACTTCTTTCCACATTGTTGCTTAGGGTTCCCTGTCTCAAAGAAGAGCTTTTCTGGGAGAAGCAAAGGGCAGATTGAGAAAGAAATGAAAGTTTATCAAAACCAAAGTCTGAGCCTGTTGTAAACAGCCTAATTGTAAATACCATGGGTTTCTATTTTCCCAGTTGAGCCTCAAAATTGAGGTCACTGCATCCCCCTCCCCACCTAGATGAAGGCAAGTGCCTCCATCCAGCAACAAAGGACTCTGTTTTGCATGAGGTATGCAGAGTGGATAAAAAGTGATTATTTTAAAAAAATTAAATATGGATTTTTAAAATTTAGATTGGATTTTTTCCCATTTAAATTGGATTTTAAAAATGTAAATCACATTTATTTTAATGAAATGCCTTTGGAGGAACAATCTATCTAAAGATAGTTTTCTATTTAAGATACAATATATTTCAAAGGTTGTTCAGCATGAAATAGAACTTAATTATGTAGCATGAAGCTGTATATTCATGCAACATTTACATTTTTGGTAAACTAATTCAATTAATCCAAGTTATCCAAGCTGATATAACATGTACTTTGTCCGTAGTAAAAATGGATGAAAGGAACAAAGTTCAGGAAGAGACCTTAATCTCATTGTTCTACAAATCTATGCATAAACAATGAACACATTTATATTTAAGCAAATACAAGAATATGTATGCTATATAATATTATGTTAGTTAAATAAAACCATTTAAGTACTCATAATATGGGTGACTAACCTATTAAACTAAAATCTGTGCTGGTATAGCTCTTTTACTAATCTTACAGGTTATTCTACAGTAAATATGAAATCTTCATCTGTTTGCAAATATTAAAGATTATAACTACCACCAAGAATGAGTCATCACATTTAAAAAATCATGTTTTAAATTGAGTCTTACTGAGTAGCCATTTAGATTGTGATTTAAATTAACTTGATTTAAATCAAATCCATCCTGCGAGGTAAGGAACATTCTAGCTTCAGACAATATATAACACAGGTGTTCAAAATTCTTCAGCTGAGCAAGCATTCCGGGAACCTCCCTTCTGCTTTCTTTTGGTGGTTGTTGTTGGGGAATGGAGTGTTGGTTTCAGTTGCTGCTCTGCAGTGGAGCTCAGAAGCCCTCTGAGAAGCAAAGGCTTTATGAGCCTTTTTACAGGAGAGGGATGGTGTCATCTGTCCTTCCAACCTGCCTTGCTTTCTCCCCTCCTTGGAGCTGGGGAAGGTGTGGGAATTACAGTAGAACTACTAAGATGATCTGCTCCCGCCTCTATAACTTCAAGTCACAGATGTAGGGTTTTTTTCCCATACTGTTTTCATAGCAAGTGTAATGGTTGAATCTTGGTGAACGTATTTATTGGAGTCAGTCAGTTTATTTGGAATTAAATGTATGCCTTCATTGTACTAAGCATCTTTCTTTATCTTTTTGTAGTATTCAACATGTATATGGAGCTCAGCATCCCCCTTTCGACCCACTTCTTCATGGAACGTAAGTTTGGATGGAAAATGCCATATTTTTTATTTTTATTTTTTGCACTATCAATGAAGTGATGGTGCCTATCCTGATGAAGTGGAGTTTTCTCCATGGAAGCTTGAAATTTGTTGGATTTTTTTAGAGGTCCAGTAAAAGTATCACTACTCTTAACTGGGTTATCTTGGTTTACTGTGAATGAACAGAGTGCTTCTACCTGCTGCTGAGCAGGTAGCACTAATCAGAAATGTAACTCCTTTCTCTATAACAATGGTAAGAACTTATAGAACAAATTGTGTCGCAGTTAAGGGTGTGCATGACAAAATCTTGTTCATGTTTCATTTCAGGCTCTTTCAAGGGGGTGCCTCTTTCATTTTTGTGCCTTTCATGCACTGGTCCTTTCATTAAAAACAAAAGCAGATGGCTCTTTCATTTTGTTTTTCCTCATCTGTTTTCTCTCTAGCATGTCCTAAAGAACCCTTAAAAACTACTCCAGAAAAGCAGAGGAAAGGCAGATTCCCCCCATGCTTGGGCAAAGTCAGAAGATCAGACAAGAGAGTGGCTTGCACCCAGCTGTGAAAAACAAAAATAACCTCAAATAAAACCAAGAACCTGCTCATACTCCAGTGCAGGGAACTTTATTATTGGGAGTTTTGGGCAAACTGCTTCTGCGGATCTGTATGATCATGCGTTGCTCCCTCTCTCTTTTCCCATCTTGTCCCGCACCCAATCCTTCCATCAGACCCCTCTCATGCCAATCCCTTCTTGTAATGGCAACAGTAGCACACACACTATCCACTGCTTCCATCTTCTTCATAAGGTTCAGGCATCTAGATGCCACTTGAGTGAGTGAGTGAGTGAGTAAGGGGGAAAGGGAAAGGCTGTGGGATTGGAGGAATGAGCCACCATGAATAGACAAAGATATGGGGAAGAGAATGCAAATGCCTTTTGGCCACCTATATAAATTTTTGCCTTTTTGGACTAGCAAATTAACAACTGTGGTGGGTAAAACTTCCTTAGTGACGCACCAGCTGTATCACTTTCTGCTGTGATTTAAGTTAACTTTTCTGTCCTTCATAGTTTCCTTCAAAGATTTTTCTTTGCCAATTTCCTCGGCCATAATATATTCCCTTTAATTTTAATTGGCAACAGTTCTATATAAATAAATGTTTTACCCAGGATATGAGTTTGTAATATTCCACAGAGCTCAGTGAAATTGAAATATAATTGGATGGGATCAGGATGCATGGTCCATTGATCCTTCTGTTAGGAAGATTTAGGTTGCAGCATTCCCACTGTATGCCATTTTACAGATTCAAAATTCCTGCTTTCCCCCTTGTGGATGTTCTGACAGTAGTCCTTGCAATGCTATTTGATGGAAGATTTCTCTGGGTGATTTGACAAGGAAGGGGTGAAGGAAAGAGTGAATACAAAAATGAAACAAAAAATGAAGCTTTCATGTTTTTCACTTTTGTTAACATGAAACAATTGTGTTTGAAGTGAACTTTTTCAGGGAACACAAAAATTAATGTTAAAACTAGAGCCCAGATTGCTAACATGCACTGGATTATGGAGAAAGCCAAAGAGTTCCAGAAGAACATCTACTTCTGCTTCATTGACTATGCAAAAGCCTTTGACTGTGTGGACCACAGCAAACTATGGCAAGTCCTTAAAGAAATGGGAGTGCCTGACCACCTTATCTATCTCCTGAGAAACCTATACGTTGGACAGGAAGCAACAGTTAGACCTGGATATGGAACAACTGATCGGTTCAAAATTGGGAAAGGAGTACAACAAGGCTGTATATTGTCCCCCGGCTTATTTAACTTATATGCAGAATACATCATGCGGAAGGCAGGACGGGAGGAATCCCAAACCGGAATTAAGATTGCCGGAAGAAATATCAGGAACCTCAGATATGCAGATGATACCAGTCTGATGGCAGAAAGTGAGGAGGAACTAAAGAACCTTGTAATGAGGGTGAAAGAGGAAAAAATGGTCTGAAGCTCAACATCAGAAAAACTAAGATCATGGCCACTGGTCCCATCACCTCCTGGCAAATAGAAGGGGAAGATATGGAGGCAGTGACAGATTTTACTTTCTTGGGCTCCATGATCACTGCAGATGGTGACAGCAGCCCCGAAATTAAAAGACGCCTGCTTCTTGGGAGGAAAGTGATGACAAACCTAGACAGCATCTTAAAAAGCAGAGACATCACCTATCCATTCTGAAGGAAATCAATCCTGAGTGCTCACTGGAAGGACAGATCCTGAAGCTGAGGCTCCAATATTTTGGCCATCTCATGAGAAGAGAAGACTCCCTGGAAAAGCCCCTGATGTTAGGAAAGTGTGAAGGCAAGAGGAGAAGGGGACGACGGAGGATGAGATGGTTAGACAATGTCACTGAAGCCATCAACATGAATTTGACCCAACTCTGGGAGGCAGTGGAAGACAGGAGGGCCTGGCATGCTCTGGTCGATGGGGTCACAAAGAGTCGGACACAACTAAACGACTAAACAAGTCTAGGTGTAAATTTCCCTTTGATTTCTTGGATCTTGTGGATCCATTTTCTCTCTCTTTCCTGTTTCATTGCACTGATTATTGTAATAGTTCTCTTTCTCTGGTTGTGATAGTTGATGAAACGTTGCATTGATCCTTTTACTTTTGCTTCTTGTCTGTACTTAACAATTTTAAATATTTCTTCCATTATCCATATAGGCTTTTCTTTCGATTATAGGAACAGCCTTTTTACATGCTTCCCTGATTGTAAGCCAGATTACTTCTGATCCATGATCAGTTCATTGTCGTTCTGCAAGTGTTTATATCAACTTTAAATTAACCTGAAATATATATTTTGTAGCTGTTGTTCTTGTAGTGTTCTCTCAGCACTTAAGTCCAATTTTTTATATTAATAATTCATTGTCTGTACACAATCTGCTCTTGGTTTTTTTTGGCAGAGAGAATATTGCTTCTCTATCTCCTATTTCCAATTATGTAGTTTATTTGGTTGCTGTATTGGCCATTTAATGATGTCCACATGTGTAAGTCATCTTTTGGGTTGCCTGAAGCATTTATTTGCAATAAACAGATGGTTAGGTTCACAGAATTCTTTGAGTTGTTCTCCTGTTTCATTTCTGACTCTTAGGTCAAATTCTCCAACAATGTTTGCTTCTTACTTTTGCATTCCTGTTGCCTATGATTATCAGTACACTTTGTTTCATTGTGTGATTAATTTCCTCTGAGATGCTTGCATTTAACCTTTTAATTTCTTCTTTTTAAGCATCTGTAGTTGGAGCATGAACTTGAATGATAGTCATATTCAGTGGTTCTTAACCTTTGTTACTCGGATGCTTTTGAACTGCAACTCCCAGAAACCCCAGTCAGGACAGCTGGTGGTGAAGGCTTCTGGGAGTTGCAGTCCGAAACTCCTGAGTAATCCAAGGTTAAGAACCAGTGGTCATATTGATAGGTTTTCCAAGAAGTTTGATGTTATTCAGTCATTGCATTGTCGTCCCTAACTGCCTGTGCTATATCTTGTCTCACTATTAGAGCCACTGTATTTTTTCTGATTTTGTTCATTTCCATTTTGTAATTATCTGACTGAAAATGTCCCATTCTTATCCACTTTACTTACTTTACATCAAGCACCACAGGGTTCAAATGTTCCATTGGTTGAATTTCACTTTCCAGTGTACTTTAATTTATATTTCTTATGATCCATGTTCCAACTGTATGTGTTCTGTAGTCTCAGACTTTGGTTCACCTCTGGGCACATTGTTCACCAAGATTTCCTTTTAGCTTTAATGTAGTTGCTTCATTAGTGACAGTAGTCTTTGCACTTGTTCTTTGCTCTTGGTTTGATTGAGTGCCTTCTGATCTGAGTTTCATCTTCCAACACACTCTCTTGTTTCATTTTGGATTGTCTCATCAAGGGGTTCTCAAGGTAAGAGGTGGTTTATCATTATCGTCTTTTCTGCTATATCCTCCACTACTGCTGCCGTCCAGTAGCTGCCCTTCGTAAGTTTCTCCATCCTCACTACTGTTGGAGCTGTCATTTTCTTCTCATGGCTATTAATACTCTTGCTGGAAGCACATCAGGAAAGGGATCGATCTGGCCCCCCAAGGAACAGGATCCCACACCTTGTTAGTAGTAATTAGCCACTGAGAGTTATGCAAATTAAATATGCATCAGTAAATCGCCAACAGGAATCTGGCCTCTGACTTCAACAATGGTAAACGTGGGTATCTCCAGAATTATATGCAGAGAACTTGATGACAGAAAATAAGTATGAAATACTACGTGTGAAAAATTCCTGGAAAATAGATGAAATATTCTTTTTTAACAATTTTCACTTCATAGAGTGTGTATATTTTATTTTTTGACCCAAGTCACTTGGCTTTGAAGTCCAACTGCCTCTTTACTAGACCATCATGGCTGCTTAAAATCTTTTCTGCTGTGGCATCTAATGTTTGTTCAAGATTTTCCCCCCTTAAAGTCAGAAATATCTTTACACAAGCTTTATCAGGCAGAATTGTTCAGGAGCGTATGCTTTAGCCACCTGACTTACAGAGGCTGTTGAAATACCATTCTCATGAAAAATTCATGGTATTCTAAAGTTGAAAGCTAAACTACTTGTTATGGAAGTGAAGACTAATTCATTGACTTTTTAGGTAAGAGGGAGTGGGGAGAAGACGGTATTGTAAATACAGTAAGTGAAGAAAGATGCAGGCCTCAAGACTGTAGTAATTTATTTTGTGAAGCGTGTGAAGTATTCTCTGCTAAGTATATTTTTGAATTTGATGTTCTTGGCATTTCTGAATGAAGCACATGAAGACTGTTTGTCTAAGACCTTTGCACAAAATATGTTTGGCATTCTTTACAACACTATTCCTTTTGAGTACCAGCTTCAGATCTACTTTTTCCTTTGTTCTTAATTTCTTTTAAAACAGAAGAAATTGTTTATTCTAAAATGATAGTTTGTCAGTGTAGAAGCAAATTGTACAGTGTTGCCATTCTCTTCTGATTAAAGTGTGTCTTTTTCTTTCAGAAGAGAATTTTCTAAGTTTTTTTTTAAAGGAACGGTGCAGGAATTTATCAGATATCAGTATAAAATGCTTTTGCATTCATTCCTCCCTTTTAAACAGCTTAAAACCTGGAGCAAAGCAACCATCAACTCCAGTAAAATTGAAGAAAGTCAGCACATTTCAAGAATTTGAAAGCAACACAAGTGATGCCTGGGATGTTGGGGATGACGATGATGAACTCCTTGCAATGGCTACAGAAAGCCTTAATACTGATGTAGTCATGGAAACAGCTAACAAAGTAATTCAGAATCACAGTAAATTACAAGAACAGCACAAATTGCAGGAAGTACAGGTGGAAAGAGAACAACTACAACAACTCTCAGACCTTCCCCCGACTGCTTGTGGTGACAACAGATTGGTCAAGTCTGTCAGTGAAAGCAACACATCAAGTTCTGCAGGTATATTAAATGTCAAAAATATATCGACACCCAGATATGTGGTAAAGTATCACTTTTTGCAGAATTTCCTGTATGCAAGCCTTTTTTGCTTATTAAAAACTGAACACAAATTGAAAAAAGTCATGTACATTCAGAGCAGATTTTAAAATATTGGGAAATAAATGAATGTGTTAGACTAGCTGCCATGAGCAGTATTTTGTTACTTGTTGTGTGGAGTATAATAGTTTGCTTGTGGAGCTTCCATTGTCTCTGCACAAGCAGAAGATTGCACATTGAAACAAGTGATGCTTACGTTTACGATGATGATGATGCATTTCTCCCAACAAGGGACTGAAAGTGGTTCACAATATTAAAAAATTCATACAATTTAAAAACACAATAAGTTAAATATTAAAAGATAAACTAAACAATATATGATTTAAAAATTAAATTAAAAGATTAAAACATTAAAACATGGAAAAGATTAAAATTATTTGCTGAAATGAGGTTCGGGGATTCAGTTGTAATTGTTAAAAGCCTGCCTGAAGAGATGGGTCTTTAGCTTTTTTCAGAAGGATAACAGCTAAGGGGCCATCCTGATCTCCCGAGGGACAGAGTGCCATAGCCTGGGAGCTGCCACAGAGAAGGCGCTCTTCCGTGTCACCATCAGCTGTGCTTGTGCTGACAATGGGACTGAGAGGCGGGCTTCCTCTGCTGATCTTAATTGTCGAGAAGGCACATATAGAGAGATACGGTCCTTCAGGTAGCCTGGACCCAAGCTGTATAGGGCTTTATAGGTAATGGCTAGCACTGAAATGAGCTCTGAAAGGAAATGGTAGCCAGTGCAGTTCTTGTACCTGGTGCGTTATATGCTCTCTGTAGCTGGCCCCAGTCAGTAGTCTGGCTGCAGAGTTTTGCACCAGCTGAAGTTTCCGAACCGTCTTCAAAGGCAGCCCTACATAAAGTGTGTTACAGTAATCCAGTGCAAGGAGGTAGTAGATAGCTTGTTGCACACCCTTCCAGAAGAGCCCAACCACTTATGAAACACACTCTTGTATGAATTGAAGGCATAGCAATGATTCTCTCCTCTGAATTTATCTCACTACTTTTTATCTGAGTAATCCTAATAATGCTACTTTATTTGTCATGTAACTAGTTGTTATCAATAATGATGCATATTTCATAAAGACCTATTTTGAACAGGACACTTAACCACAAAAAACTTATTTCAGTTTATTATTAGATTTATAGATTTATTAGATTTATACCCCACCCATCTAGACGAATGGCCTATCTGTTGGAAGACATCTAGCCCAATATTCTCTTTCCAGAAAGTTCTGCGTACAACCCATTTGTAGGACACCCAATCTGAAAATTATCAGAACATGGGTAGGAGTGAAAATTGGCAGGTCTGCTATGTGTTTAGTTGCCTGTATGGCCGTTTAAACTAAGCATGTGTGGACTTGGACTGCATATCCTACAGAATCTAATATTTATATAGCTTTGTATAAGTGAAAGGGTGACCTTTCCAGGGGGAAAAGATAATTTTATGTTAGTCATAACTGACTGCAAAAAGTAAAATGTAGCTCAGATAGCACCTAGTGAAGTGAAGGCATAGTATATTGAGGAAGAATATGCATGAGCAAAGACAAATCAATGAATTTGATGCAATCACAAAGAAAAGAACAAAATTTTCACTAGTAGAGATTTTCTATTTATTTTATTTATTGTATGTTATATCCCGCCCATCTGATCAATTGACCATTCTGGGCGGCCAGCAACACTTAAAATAATACAATTTAAATATAACATCAATATATAACATCTATAATCAATTGTTCAAAATGGAAAGAAAAAAAGAAAAAAGATAAATAGTGGCTGGAGGGAAGGCCTGCTTAAACAGTCAAGTTTTCAATTGGCTTTTGAAAATGGCCAGCAAAGGGGCTATACGAATCTCAGGAGGGAGTTTATTCCTAAGGCGAGGAGCCACTGCTGAGAAGGCCTGGTTTCTTGTTTTTTTTTCCTTCTGAGCCTCCCTCAGTGTTAGGCTCCTCAACCTTATCTCCTGGCTAGATCGAGTGATACCTGTGGATTTTGGTGGGAGTAGGCATCCTGCCACATATCAAGGTCCTAAACCGTTTAAGGCTTTGTACGTAAGCATTAATACTTTGAAATCAATGCAGAACTGAACGGGCAGCCAATGCAGAGCGGCCAGAGTGGGAGTGATATGATGGTATTTTCTCACCCCACTAAGGAGTCTGGCCGCCACATTCTGCACCATTTGGAGTTTCCGCATCAACCTCAAACGTAGCCCCATGTAGAGTGCATTATAGTGGTCTAATCTTGAGATTACAAGCACATGTACCAAAATGCAGAGGACCCCAACATCAAGATAGGGACGCAGCTGGGGAATCTGCCAAAGATAAAAATAGGCGGAATGGACCACTGACGCCACCTGAGTTTCCATGGTGAGTGCCGGGTCCAGATGGATCCCCAAGCTGCAAACCTCACTCTTCGCGGTGAGAGTCACCCCCCCCAAATGAGAGGGAGTTTTCCCAAACCGCTAATGGTGGGGCCACCCACCCTCAGGACCTCTGTCTTGTCCAGGTTCAACCTCAGCCCATTTTCCTGCATCCATTGCAATACAGCCTCCAAGCAGCACTGAAGGGACAGAACGGCATCCTCTGCAGTTGGTGAAAAGGAGATGTAGAGCTGGGTGTCATCAGCGTACTGATGGCATGATGCTCCACATCCCCTCATGACCCCACCCAGCGGCATCATGTAGATATTAAACAGCATTGGGGACATAATCGAGCCTTGCAGAACCCCACAATTGAGGCTCCACGGGGCCGAGACCTCTCCCCAAGCTGTAGTTTCTGAGGACGGTCCTCCAAGAAGGATCGGAGCCAGGCAAGTGCCAGGCCACCAATTCCCAAGTCAGAGAGCCTCCTCAGGAGGATGCCATGGTCGACGGTATCAAAGGCGGCTGAGCTATCGAGGAGGACCAACAGAGACGTTTCACCCTTGTCAGCCTCCCTCAATAGGTCATCATACAGGGCAACCAATGCCGTTTCTGCACCATGGCGCGGCCTGAAACCTGACTGGAATGGATTCCGGGGCATTGGTTTCATCCAAATTATCGGCCACCACCCTCTCCACCATTTTGCTAATGAAAGAAACGTTGGCGACTGGCCTATAATTGCCAATTTCATCCGCCGCCAAACTAGGTTTCTTCCTTTCTGTTGGTGAAAAGATACCACTGCACAATCTACAGTTGCTTTTCTGATTTTGGTGTTTTCAGATTAACAGTTGCCCAAACACAAAACTTCAGAAAGTTGTTGTTTTTTCTTTCAAAAAACAATATGCTAAGACACTCTTCCTGGACCTAGGGGAAAATTGAGGTAGTTTCCTCATGGTTTTGGGAGGGAAAATATTAGTAAATAAATCCTCAATGAAGCAGAAAACATTTAGATAATTACTTCAAACATCATATATTGTAGATTTAAACAAAGAACCCATCCGTTGTCCCTCACTTGCTTCTTGATAAAACACGAGGTTTTATCAATGAAATCATAGAGTAGATCTCTTTATTTCTATATGGAACTGGAGACAGTGTAAGTAACTTTTCTTACCGATAGACACATGATGGCTAAAATTACTTGCTTTTCAGTTGTTCTAATAGAAGAAAATTTATTATTTTCTAGATAGTGCTAATGAAAATGCTTCTGTGCCAAGATCTCAATCCCTTCCACAAACCTCAACAGTAGCTTTGGCGGGTGGAATGACAGACCACAGTACCTCAGGTCTTCCTGTACTATCTGAAAGAGAAGCATCACGATTAGATAAATTCAAGCAGCTTCTTGCTGGCCCAAATACAAATCTTGGTAAGTACTACAAAACAAAACAACCACAGACTTTATATCTTGTGGCTGTTGTTGGAATGGAGGAGTAGCTCCTGCCTTTCTCTGATAACTCCAAAACTATGGAATTTTCTCTTTAGAAAAATATATGTATATAAATACACTTATCTAGTGATGTGTGTTTGGGGGGGGATGACAATTACACCTGTATTTTTCAAAATGTTAAGGTCTTTAAATTGTGCCCTGATTGCTGATGTTTTATTATGATAGGCTTTCTTGAAGTAGCTCCATTACTGCATTTTAAAAAATGTGTTAGACACTTGTATTTGTATTTACACTTTTGAGCCACTGTAAATTAAGTTTATTTGATATACTTGTTTACTTCTGCTTTGAGTTCTCAGTGTTATCTGGCATTTATTTGTACAATAAATAAATCAAAAAGCCATCAGCTGAATTTTGTGCCTTATGCATTATGCAGATTTATACATTTTGGGCTCAGGCCCATATCCTGGCATGGATATGGTGTTGATTGCCCTGCAAGCCAGACTGATTTCTGGGACTAGCAAATTCAATCATATATTCCTAGTCATGGCCCCGTACATTAGCTCCCTGTCAGTTCCTGTGCTCAATTCAAGTTGCTGGGCATGACTTAGAAAGCTGTTAATGGATTGGGCCTCATTATTTGTCAGAATGTCTCCCAGAAAACAGCAACCTGTTTTATACACTCCTCTCAGTCCACATTGTTAAAAGTGGCCACACTGGGGGAGGCTGAAAAGGTCACAATGAGGAACCAGGCCTTGGTGATGGCCCCTATTCCGTAGAACTGAGGTGCCCCAGGCTCCGTTCCTCCAGATATTTAGGAAACTAGTAAAGACAAAACTCTGAAGAACATATCCCCAGATTATGTTAGTGTGTGTGTGTGCATTCTGGCCAGCAGAGGTGGTGGTGAAGGCTTCTGGGAGCTGTAGTCCAAGAACGTCTGGAGGCCCAAGGTTGGGGACCACTGGCATAGAAGACGGACCCAAATACAATGTACAGTGGTGCCCCGCATAGCGA
Source organism: Pogona vitticeps (assembly GCF_051106095.1). Classification (NCBI taxonomy): domain Eukaryota; kingdom Metazoa; phylum Chordata; class Lepidosauria; order Squamata; family Agamidae; genus Pogona; species Pogona vitticeps. The sequence continues at coordinate 120,668,060 of NC_135787.1, forward strand.
CGTTAATCCGTTCCAGGATTAACGTCGCTATCCGGATTCGTCGCTATGCGGGGGGGGGGAACCCCATAGGAACGCATTAAACTCCATTTAATGCGTTCCTATTGGGGAAAAACTCACCGGTAAGCGAAGATTCCCCCATCCGGCCGCCATTTTCGCTGCCTGGTAAGTGAGGGCAGGGCGCGAAAACGCTGCGGGCGGCCATTTTGCTGATCCGGCAGCCATTTTGGAACCACCGATCAGCTGTTCTGCAAACATCGCAATGCAAAGATCGGTAAGCGAAACATTTACCAATCATCGCAATGCGCTTTTCGGCCATTGAAAACGTCGCAAAATCAGACACCCATTGCACCTTTAAGTTTTAACAGATTTATTTCAGCGTGAGCTTTCATGAAACATTCATTTCCTCAGGACATCATAATGAAATACATCTATTAAAAACACAAAGCATGCTGCTATATAGCACCCCATAGTACTTAAAGCTCTCTCTGGGAGGTTTACAATTTAATTATGCAAGCTGCACATTGTACACCCACCCACCCAGGAAGCTGGGTACTCAGTTTACTGACCTTGGAAGGGTGGAAGGTTCAGTCAAGCTCAAATCGGCTACTTGAGCTGGGGATCAAACTCAGGTTGTAAGCAGAGTTTTCACTGCAGTGCAAGAGTTTAACTACTGCACTATGAGGCACCATAAGCCCTTTTTATTTATTTTTTAAAACATGTTGAAGCAGGCTAACATAACAACCACTTGCAAAATCAGAAGCACATGCTCACAATATGTCTTGGTGCCATGCCTTATATCACCTACAGATCTCTGGGCATCCTTGTAGCACTGATTTTTCTCATTCAGTTTGTTTTGATATTAATGAGGTAGACTAAAATGGCTTTTCACTTTGTTCATGGAAATCTGTTCAATGCAGGGATGGGCAAAATGTGACTCTTCTCAAGTTGCTAGGTTCTTTCTCTCATCAGCTCGTCAATATATGAGGAATGCAGAAACATATAGTCTGAGCAGTGTCTGGAAGCTCACGCTGCCCATCTCTGATCTAATGGGGTGGAAATGTATTTGAAAAGTGCTATCATATCATCCTCTCTGTCTTTTCTCAAGGCTAAAACTGTATTTCCGGAAAGTGGTTTGTTTTCCAGTCACCTGATCATCATCCTTTTTGGCCTTCTCTTAACTTGTTCCAGTTTGTCATCTTCCTTCTTAAAGTGCGTTGTTCAGGACCAGACACAGTAGTCAGGATCCCAGTACCGAATAGAGAGGAACGAGTACTTCACAAGATTTGGAGACTTTCCTTCTATTATTAATACAGCCTAAAATAGTACTTGCTTTTTTTTACAGCCACATCATACAATTGGCTCATAATCAGCTTGCTATCTATAACTTTTCCAAGATCTTTCTCACTTGTAGTATAACTGTGCCAAGTATCCTTATCTTGTAACTCTGTGTTTGAGGGGTGTTTCTTTTGTTGTAGACTTTGTATTTAACCCTGTTCAATTTCATTCTGTTGTTTTCAGCCAAATTCTCAAGTGTATCAAGATATTTTTGAATTTTTTTTCTGTTTCCATGGTATTGGCTATCTCACCCAATTTTGTGTCCCCTGCAAATGTGATAAGCATTCCATGCACCTCGTCATCAAGTCATTAATAAAAGTGTTGAAGAACACCAGGCCCAAGACCAAGCCTTTTGATATCCCACTTCTTACTTACTTCCAGTTCAAGGAGACACTGATAAGCCCTCTCTGATTATGATTCTTTAACCAACTGTATATCCATCTGATAGTTGTTCTATCCATCCAACCTAGTTAGCATTCTAATCAGAATATTATGAGGAACTTCATCAAAAGTTAAAGTCAAGATACCACATTTTCCATGTATAAGATGCCCCATGTATAAAGCACCCCCACTTTTCTAACCCAGCATTTCTTTCTTTGCAAGAAAGTGGAGGGGAAAAGTGATTTCGTTGCAAAAAGCAGCTTTCCCTCTCTACATTTTGCAAAGAAAATGGAGGGGGAAAGCGATTCCTCCTTTCCTCCTACATTTTCATTGCAAAAAGCAGCTTTCCCCCTCCATTTTCTTTGCAAAATGTGGAGGGATAAAGCTGCTTTTTGCAACAAAAATGTAGGGGGAAAGGAGGAATCACTTTCCCCTTCCATTTTCTTTGCAAAACATGGGGGGGGGACAAGCAGGGATCAAAGCGCTTTGATCCCTCTTCCCCTCCTTACTTTGGTGTATAAAATGACCCTCAATTTTTCTTTTAATTATTTTAGGAAAAAGAATAGTTTTATACATGGAAAAGTACAGTATATTATGTCTACAGCAGCGGTCCCCAACCTTTTTGGGGCCACGTACCGGCTGAGGGGGGGCGAGCTACATGTGTGTGGGAGCTCCCACTTGTGCAGCGGGCGTTCCTGTTTGTGCACCAGCATGACACCACCCCGCGCGAGCATGACACACCTGTCACGCGTGTGTGCATGGGGCAGAGATCCATATCTGCAGCCCAGTTCTGTCAAGCCCATGGACTGGCACCAGGCTGCGGACAGGGGTTGATGACCCCCGGTCTACAGCATTCCCATAATCTACAAGGGAGGTTACCCCATTAAAATGAAATAAAATTAGTCTGGCAGAACCTGTTCCTGACAAATCCTTGTTGGCTTCTAGTTGTTACTGCATTCTTTTCAATGTGATTGTAGAGTGACTGCTTTATAATATGGTCAAGAACTTTCCCTGGGATCAATGTCAGGCTGACTGGTTTGTAGTTTCCAGGCTCCTCTTTTTCACCCTTTTTTAAAAAAATAGTGACAATTTTAGCCCTTCTCCAATCATACGGCACTTCATCCGTGCTCCATAATTTCAAGAAAAAAAATAGACCGGAAAGTTCTTCAGCCAATTTCTTCAATACTCGTTGATGCAGGCCCTGAAGATGTGAACTCATTCAACATCATAACGTACAGTGGTGCCTCGCAAGACGAAAGTAGTTCGTTCTGCGAGTAGTGTTGTCTTGCGAAATTTTCATCTTGCGAAAAGTGGTTTCCTATAGGAATGCATTGCAATGCATTCCTATGGGAACCTCGCAAAATGAATGAATTATTTTCGTCTTGCGAGGCATTGATCTTGGGGGGAAAATTGTGTTGCGAAGCACAGCCATAGAAGAAGCTGTCTTGCGAGCCACCACAGCAATCGCAAAAACCATTCATCTTGCAGGTTTTTCGTCTGGCGATGCGTTTGTCTTGCGAGGCACCATTGTATTCTTTATCAGTCTCCAGCTGTCATTTCCTCTAGTACTTCATATTTATCTGGAGGTTTATAGACAGTTTGGAAAAGGATCGAGTTAAAGTAGGAATTGAGCATATATTTTTTGGTTGTCTGTTATCATTTCCCCATCCCCATTGAGTACCTGACCTATTTCCCCCCCCCCACAGTCTTTTGCTATGCAAATACCTGAAGAATACCTTTTTGTTGCTTTTAACATTTCTTGCTAATCTTAGCTCATTCTCAGCTTTTGCCTTCCTAACACCATCACTGATATTTGTTTGTACTTTTCCTTTCTGTCTTTGCATTCTCCAGTTCCTATATGTGTCATTTTTTTTAATTTTTGGGTCCTCTCTGTTCCTTTTATGAAGCCACATGTTCTCTCTTGCTCTTTTACACCTTTTTTCCCCCTTATTGACATTGTTCGTAGTTATGTCTTTAGAATTTCCTTTTTAAACAACTCTCACCCATCCTGAATACCTTTTTCTTTTACATTCTCATGCCATGGGACCTTATCATTGTTCTGAGTTTATTAAAATTGACTTTCCTGAAGTCCAGCATGTGTGGTTACACTCCGCCTTTATTTCATCAGAATCAAGATCTCAAGTAGAACATGTCAATTTCACCCAGAGTTCCCTTTATCGCCACTTGTACTAAGTCATCTCCATTAGTTTGAATCAAGTCAATGATAACTAATTCTCTAGTTTCATTCCTCCAAGTTTTGTAGGAGAAATATGTCAGCAAAACAAGGAATTTCTTGGAAGGGTCATATTTGGCGGAATTTGCCTCAATAGGTATGAGGATAATTGAAATCTCCTATTGCTACTACATCGTGTGTCTTTGAAATCTGTGCAGTTTTCCAAAGATTTCATCCACATCTTTTTCTTGATTTGGCAATCCGTAATATACTCCAAATACTATATTCCTTTTGTGTCATTCCCCGCCCCCCCAGGTTTTAGGAGAGGATTTGATTGAAATAGATATGACTGACTTCCTGTCTCAGGCTTATTAATAACAGATCTATAAACTGAGATGACACTCTTGAGATCTGGAAATATTTATATGGATGAAGGTGATCCTTCAAAGAGTTTTGAATTAAGCCAGGTTTAAATGGTGAATATTATTAAAAAAACAATTAACTAAGTATTATATTGAAAGTGTAGATAAAAGCAATACTAAAATATGTTTAAAAGCAACAGAGCAAAACAATCAATTAAAAAAACCCTCCGAGACAGCCAGTTATCTCGGGAGGGCCTGCCTGAAGAGAATGGTCTTTGCCTGCTTGCGGAAGGATAGCAAAGATGGGTCTAGCCTGGCTTCCTATGGGAGGGAGTCCCAGAGTCTGGGAGCAGTGACAGAGAAGACCCTCTTTTGTGTTTCCACCAAATGCACCTGTGAAGGTGGACAATGAGAAAGGCATCTCCTGATGGTCTTAGTACCCAAGCAGGCTCATAGTGGGAGACACAGTCTTTGTGATAGCTTGGACCCAGGCCATTTAGGACTTTATAGGTTAAAACCAGCACTTTGAATTGTGCCTGGACATGGACCCACAGTAGTCTTTTGAAGTCAGCCTGCATTTTACACTTGCTAGGTGAGTCACCTCATTCTGCTGAGAGTTTGGAGGCTTCCCCACCAAGTCTCATGGAGAAATGTAGGTAGAAATTGCATTGGAAATTGGAGAGGCTATCCAGTCATCCTGATCTCTTATTTATCCCTAGTTTTCTGTAGGAACTGGGAGCAGTAGGGAAAATATATCACATAAAAGAGAGGAGGAGAGGTGAATGGCAGAGGAAGCCATAGCAGCTCTTTCTTCACAGTATGTGAGAAAATTTTGTTTCTTTTCACTTTTCTTCTATCTGTAGAAGCCCTTTCAGCAGTTTTAACATTATGTTTTGATGGTGAGTGTACTGCACAGTCAGGTCCCTAGGGAACAGTGAGCTGAGTCCAACATGCATGAATATAATATAGTCTGTTATAGAGATTGTCTCATCACCTGGTTCACTTCTAGGTTCCATGCTAAAAAAAGATGTTGTTGTTGTTTAGATGTGTCCGACTCTTCGTGACCCCATGGACCAGAGCACACCAAAAAAAGATGTAATAAAATTGTTCACACTGAAAAAATCTTTGGATACTAATAGGCCCCTGTTACTCGATTAAAGGTTAATTTAGAGCTTGCTTAATCTTCAGATTTTGGCATCTTGTACTTTTTCAAAGAATGCAAGTAGAGCAGGGGCGGGCAATTAATTTCTATGGGGGGGGCCACATGAAAAATCTGAACTGTGTTTGGGGGCCGAACCAGCTTTACTTAAAAGTAAAATGAAACAGTGATGTTATGATTGTTTTTATTTTAAACTTGTTAATCTTCACAAATACTAAAGAGTTTTTTTGCGGTATGTTAAAGATAAGCAACTGATCAACTTTAGACAAAACGCTGTAAATGGTTTTGATGTTCAAAACTGTCCGCGGGTCAGACAGGAGCAGCTCACGGGCCATATGTGGCCCTCGGACCACACTTTGCCCAGGTCTGAAGTAGAGCATTATGTTTTATGAGCATTATATAATGTTGGGGGCATGATACCTTGACTGAGAATGAGTGAGAGCCAGAAGTCTGCAAATTTTTGGCTAGATTTGGTGGCCAAATCCACTTTTGTGGCTGGCATTGTGTAGGATTCCTGGTGTACCGGTAATCCTCTGCAAATTTGTTTAAAACTAAGCTCATTGATTTCAAAGAAGTTTCCTCATACATCAGTGTGCATAGCATGGCAGCCTTAGTTCTTGGTTGCTAATGTGCCTCTGTAGGAGGTAAAAGGCCATCCTTTTATCCTCACTTTAGCCCCAGAAGTCTGGAACTGGTTGGGAAGAACAGTGTTTGGTGGGTAGCTGAGAATTTGGAGGAATTTAGCAGACTGACAGTCCCAAACTTTCCCTGAAGCTCAGCACAGATATAATTTCAATCTGGTCCCAAGTTTGAGAAAAAGGCTGGACTTGTCTTGCCACTCTTTGCCGAAATAGGGAAGTGAGTAAAGATGTGAGCTACTGGTAAAAATATTGCAGTGTTTGAAATGTTCTGTACAAATTACTAGTGAAGGAGCTGTGAACATTTGTAGAAATGTCCTATTCCACCCCTGTATAGAATAGATGTTTTATGAGGTACTAATCCTATGCAGATCAACAGTCTTCATTTATTTCAGCGGAATCCAGTTGCTGTTATATGAGTATTTGTAGTTAAGATTATTTTTAATGGTCTTCTAAAGATTCTGTGCTATCGTTCACATTTCAATCTGATATGCAGTTATTTGTGTTTCACTCACTTCTCTAGCTCATCTGTTTTACTAATAAAATCTTCAACTTTCTGCCTGAGTTAGCTAATTTCACTTTTTTTGGTCTAGATGTATTTCTAAAGGAGTTAACTCATTCATCACACAGCTGTATCTGATTGACTTCTTTCGTTTTTTGTGTATATTCAAATAATTCGTTTCCTCTGTTTCAAAGATTAAGGACAGTATTTACTCGGATTTTTTTTCTTTCAAAGAAGCACCTAACAGAGCTATTATTCACTTTTTAAAAAGTGGTTGCTGTGGTTACCATACTGATATTAGGCAATAAAAAGGCTTCACACCGTTACCTCCTTGTGTTGTCTAGCTTTCCAGATACTGTTGGGGGAGCTGCAGTTCCATGAATTGTGTATTGCATTGGGCAAATATTCTAGCTCTTTATAGTTAAATTATGCTACATTTTTTGTCAGTGTGAAGCTTATAAATCTAGTTTATCATGTCTATCATTTAATTGTTCATGCAAGCCATTACTTCATGTAGCAATTTACAGTCTTAGTGAAATAACCATTTTCTATCAGAAGATGAATAATACATGTTCAGAAATTGTGGGTCCCCTTAAAATTATGGTTCCAGAAATATTATGCTTAAAGGGAAGTGATAAAAAGATGTATATGAGCAAAATATTGTGAATAGTTGTTTGCATGGCTTCTCAAGAAGGCCTTCAAGCTTACTGTTACTCACAGGGCATGGAACACCATCAAAAACTGGCTGCAAACGTCCATTGAGAGTGAAGCTGGACCTGATTTTCGAGAGAGGTGGATGTCATGTCATATCTTTATTTAGATGGATTTAACACTACTGTGCTCCTTGGAAGGTCATGCATGTGCTGGTTTTGTCTCTTTTCTGAAAATACAGTAGAGACTATAGAAGTATAGCTCCTCACAGATGATGGGGCTGATGGTTTGGAAGTCCTATGGTTTGTCTCCTCCAACTGTCCCAACAGGGAGGAAGATTAGAGAGGACTGAAACATTGGCATACTTGGCCCTGTTTCTCACCTTTGAAGGAAGAATATAGAGCTGTTTACCTGAGGGAATAGTGCTATTTTCATGCTGCTGCTGAGGCTTCTCAAATTTTTTTGCAGTGCTGATGGAATGTATGTGTTTCTCTCCACTTTGGTAAATGTTAAAGATTCCAGTCTTTAGGACAGGGGTTGCAGGGGTGTGTGTGTGACTTTTCATGTATTACTGAATTCCATTGATTGTGATTTATCACTATTTGAAATGTTGTATATCTTCTGCCTTGCTTTAGACTAGGAGCTGTTTTATGTTCTGATTCTGGTGCTTTCTTTTATTTTCCATGAGGGTAGAGGAAGATACGAGGCAAGTTCATTCTTTAGCCATCTTTGGTCCTACTTGCCTTTTGGTCTCATTCCTACAAGTACCCTATTGGCATTCTGAACAACCTTTGCTAGTTGTGTCTCATACAGTGGACCCGTGACTTACGGAATTAATCCGTATTGGAACGGTGGCTGCAGGTCAAAAAGTCTGTAGGTCAAGTCTCCATTGACCTACAGTGCATTGAAAACTGATAACAGGCCGTTTTTGTTCCATTTTGGTTTTTTTCTGGTCTGTAAGTCAATTCTCAGGCTGCAAGTCAAACCTAAATTTTGTGGCCAGAGAAGTCTGTAACTCAAAAAGTCTGTAAGTCAAGCCGTCTGTAAGTCAAGGGTCCACTGTATGATCAGTAACATGGAAACAGGATCTTGATGGGATTAAAAGTGGTTATTTTTTTATGCTTCTTATCCTTTACAGCTGAGAGTTGGCTTCTGCCACAGTCTTGATGGTGTGATGTGTGGGTGATCATGGAACAAAGGAAGGCTAATTGCTTTAGAGAGAGAACAAAGGAGTTGACAGTGGATGTCTGAGCCAGTGGAGCCTACCGGCAACGCCCTGAGAGCTCTTTTATTTACTTAGCATGATTACATAGTATGTTATGAGTGAAACAGATAAGATACTAGTTACCAAATCATAACTAGGATTGGTTAAAGTAACCCTTTGATCTTATGCTCTACCTCTAAGCGAAAGGGCAGAAGAAGAGGTTACCCCGCCTGCTGGCAGCTGCCGCTTCCTGCCAGGAGTGTATGCTTGTCACTGGAACAGAATTGCAGCTACAACTTTTAAGCAGAAGTTTCCCACAGTGATGTATTTCATTATCAACACTGTCAATAGCTGTCTTCCACACTTCACTATGTTGTATTTTATTATCACATGAGAATATGTGAAAACATTTTAAATTTCTTCTTACATTCAAGTATATCTTTTTTGTGATGTGTATTAGCTTATATTTTGTCAGCTTATATAAGGTCAGTTCTTAAATGGTGCAAACTTTGATAGTAGTGTAGATCTTTTGGTGAGGTAAGGAGTATTTGCATGCATTTAATCTGTGACACACATTTTAGTAAATGTACATAGTCCCCTCTGACTTTGTTAAAATAATGCCTTATTGATGGATATAGCCTTGTGAATTACATTGTATGGAATGAAATTTAGATTTCTGTTCAAGTTTAGTTTTAGTTTGCTTAATATACCAATTCATACTGATTAATCTATGGATATCTTTGAAAACTGCTGCTTCGGACAGAGGAGGGGGAGATGATTTTTTATTAAAAGTGTTCCTTGTGTTTTAACTATACTAATGTAATCCTTAATTCTGGTGGAGGGTCTTTTGGTATATGTATTCTTGCACTTCAACAAGGTTAACTCAGATTAGTTTCACTAATTTTAAACAATAGTTTTAATTTTAAGTAGTAATTGTACAAAGAAGGGGGTCTAAATTGTAGGATTTAGGTTATTTTTGTGTTGTTTGAACGTCCCAGGATAGAATGGGGGGCAGTTCCTAAGATAGGGTCAGCCAAATTTGATGATAAAGCCATATTAAATTATTGTTGAAAGTACCGTAAAATTGTTCAGTATGGTGGCATTTTGTGCCATCTAATATTTAAATCTTTTGTCTAACTCCAGAGTGATATATACTGTCTCAGACTGAAGATTGTGTCACTTAAGTGAATTTTTGTCTGCAAACCCAGACCAATAAATAATAAATCAGTAAAGGAAAGGTCTGGAAGGGCAAACAAACAAAAAAACATTTCCTTGAAGAAATGAAGAAGAAAGCATCAACCCCCCTGCTGGATCAAATGAAAATTCAGTTTTTATCATTGACCATCCCAACATTCCCTCTAAGCTGTGCGCCCACACAGTGCTGGCTCAAGGGCACACAGCCAAGCCAGTGTTGCTGCCCCATTTGCTTCCGGTTGCAGCCAGACCCCCATGGACATGGCACACAGCCCCCACCCTTCTAGAAAGTTAGAGAGAGCACTGGACCCTTCTGAAAATTGCAAGCTTAGGTTGAAGACAAAGTCATTCTGCTTTTGCTTCCCTGCAGCTTGTATTTGTGATTTGGTGCCTCTGGATCTGCATGTTCTGGATAGCTGTTACTAATAAGCTATCTTTATGCAACCAAAACAGCACTTTCCATATGTAAGAGAATGGTGTAGGCTGGCATGGTATCCAAAAAAATAATAATACCTTAAACACTGTACTGAAGATTGGGGAGAACTTGAAACAGGACAGCTTCCCTGTTAGACATTCACATTTCCCACCAACACTTTTATTGCAATTTCTCCCAATCCATCTGACTTGTTGATTCAGTAGCTCCTTCACTTACCCAATTATCTTGGTTTAATGGTTAAGGAATATGGCTTTCTTTGTGATGCTTTTGTGTGGTATAAAAGATGTACTTAGCTCTGGAAAACTATGAAGAACACATCCGTGTTCTTCAGAGATAGTGTATGCTTTACTGTTTTAAATGGTGATAGGAAGTGACTACCTGCAGCATGCCAGCTGACCTCCCTTTCTTCAAGTAATTTCATGTGCTTTCAAAGCTATCAAGCAAATAATGCTTCTCTCTGCCTCCATATCATAGCTATATGCTTTTTGGTTATCACAGTATGTAACTATAAACTTGTGATCAGTCTTCTGGTAGTTCGGTTGTATGAATTCATTCATTTTGAACTTTGTAGTCTTTCAAAATATTAATGTTCTTTAGGACTGTTGCAGGGATGTCTTCATGTAAGGAAATGATGGTTTTACCAGCATGCAGTCTTCTTCAGCATTGAAAATGCTGCCTTGCATATTCAGGGCATTAGTGAATGTAATCAGCATAGAGGTTTTGATTTGTGGTTGCAAGTTAAGCAAAAACCAGGCTTTCCTCTAAAATATATTGTCCTTTTGTTATCGGTGTGTTGACCAGCATTAAGACATCTGATAGCTTCTCCATCACTCTCAAGGTAAACATCACTGTCAGTCATTGCAGAAAGGGAAAAAAGAGTTCCATATGACACTGCACAATATTAACCTTTTCCTAATAGAATGTTGTTTGTGGAATCATTGATATTGAGAGAGTACTATACATAATGAGACCTTTGGGGCATTGTCTTTTAATATTTATTGTGAATCAAGTTATTGTGAGACAACACTCTTTCAGTTTACATGGACAGTGTTTTGAAGTTCTGAATTTAAACATTGAACACTTCTTGAAATACAGTTTGTATACTTCCATATTACTCATCAGGTTTCAGATCTGAGAGAAAATGGAGTAAACATCTTTATTTGCAGGAGTGATTCAGATCTAGTAGCCAATATGGCAAACTGGCAGATAACTCAGTAGGAGACTAGTTTGCATGCAGACTGAAGACGATTGCCTCGCAGGACGATTAATCCACAAGACGATTGGTTTTTGCGATCGCTTCGCAAGACAATGTTTTCTATGGACGATTTTCACAAGACGATGATTTTTCCCCATTGGAATGCATTAAATAGATTTAGGTGCATTCCAATGGGGAACCGCATAGCCACAAGTCGGTGTTTTTTATGGATGATTTTTGCAAGATGACAATTTTTCCATTGGAATGCATTAAATAGATTTCAATGCATTCCAGTGGGGAACCGTGTTTCGCAAGATGATGTTTCCACAAGACGGCGTTTTTCGCGGAATGAATTAACATTGTCTTGCGAGGCACCACTGTATTTGTTGTGGTTTTAAGAATAGAAATATGCAGCCTGGCTTAGCCAAAACTCCATTTACTGAAGTAAATATTTCCAGTTACTGAGGTCCAAGGCTGAGATTCAACTAATTCTGTTCTAATATATACAGATAGAAATATTATGTGAGAAATATGTAAAAGAAAAAAGTGGTAGTAAACCAACAAAATTCATTTGTGCTTGTTTTTTGTTTCCTTCTGTGGTGCACAGATTCTCAGAAATGGCATATAAATGGAAAATTAAATACAGTATATGCAAAAAATCAACAACAGTCACCCCTCATTCCCCCACCCACTACGTTCAAATAGAACATATGTATGCAGACAGATTAGATCAGGTAAACAATAGATGTCCATAACCATTCTGTAATGACTTGCAGAGCAGTTGGAAATGCAGTAGTTTTGCATCAAAAGATTTGAAAGCATTTGAGCAAATACTTGAATTTTAAAAATGTTTTACTGAATCTCTGACTGAAAGCAGACAATATTCTTCATCTCCATCAATGCCGTGCAGAGATGAGAAAAGACAGGATGGGAAATGGTTGCAAGCAAATTCATCTGCACAGTAAAGTGAATATGCATCTTTTCTGAATTTAATTGTACATAAGTTATGTTCTGTACTGTAAATGTGTTCTGCTCAGTGCAGACTCAACAGAGAAGCTTCATGCAAATCTCCCAATTTTCCCATTTTTAAACTTTGTTTTGCAGCTTTCCCTGCTGTCCTTCCTCCAGCATGTAAAGGCACATTTTAATCAGCTAGGCCTTTGACAAATCAGGAGGGGCCTTTTAATGGTGGATGTTCTTTTTGTTGTGCTTGCTGAATTTAATTGGTTTTTAATTGTTTCAGTTCTTGTTACAATGTAATAAACTGTTTAATGATTTTAAATTTTTTTAAAATGTTGTTTTTAAAAGTTGCAACTATTTAAAAAATTATGTTGTAAGGTGCCTCATATCCTACAAGGAAGAAGGCAAGATATGAATTAATTAAATGATAATTACCCTGTTTCCCTGAAAATAAGATCTAACCTGAAAATAAGCCCTACCTGAAAATAAGCCATAGTGTGCTTTTTCAGGATGTTCGTAATATAAGCCCTACCCCCCAAAATAAGCCCCAGTTAAGTGAAAGCCCGTCCTCTACCCTTGTGCAGCTACCAGAAGAAGATGACATGACTGTAAAATAAAATCTCGTGAAAATAAGTCCAAATGTGTTTTTTTTTTGGGGGGGAGCAAAAATTAATATAAGACCCTGTCCTATTTTCGGGGAAACATGCTATGTGTATATGAGCCTCGTGGCGCAGTGGTTAAACTGCTGTACTGCAACCAAAACTGTGCTCATGACCTGGGGTTCAATCCCAGGTAGCAGCTCAAGGTTGACCCAGACGTCTATCCTTCTGAGGTCGGTAAAATGAGTACCCAGCTCGCTGGGGTGGGGAGCAATGTGTAGCCTGCATAATTAACTTGGAAACTGCCCAGAGAGTGCTTGAAGTGCTATGGGGCGGTATATAAGCAGCACGCTTTGCTTTTGCTTTTGGTTTCAAAGGATGGTTTAGGATTTCCTGCTTGGGATTGCCTAATTGTTGCCACCGTTAGCATTTGTGGTCTTATTATTTGGCCAGCATTGTGTTAATCATTTTTAGGGAGTTCTAAAATAGTTTTATGAAATACACAATCAAAAACAACACAAAAGCATCAAACAACACTGAATGTTGTTGACTATTGATTTTTAGAATTCCAGTTTGTTGAAACATACAGTGGTGCCTCGCTTAACGAGTGCCTCGTTTAGCGATGAATTCGCATAACGATGTTTTTTAAGAAAATAATATGCACCGTATAACGATGTTTCCTATGGGCGATTTTCGCTTAGCGAAGTTTGGGACCATGCTTCGCATAACGAATGCGATTTTAGGTCCCCTGCTTCACTTAACAATGTTTCTTTTTTCAATTTAAAAAGTGTCTTAGAAGGGTCAAAAACGGTTCTAAATGCTTGGATTCGTTAGAGGACCCCCTAAGTCGTGTGCAAACCTGATTTGGCTTTGATCTGACTTTTCGTTAATTTATGGTGAATTTTTTTTCGGCCCATAGGAACCAATGGAGCTGACAGCTCCATTGGTTCCTATGGGCCGAAAAAAAATTCACCATAAATTAACGAAAAGTCAGATCAAAGCCAAATCAGGTTTGCACACGACTTAGGGGTCGTCTAATGAATCCAAGCATTTAGAACAGTTGCTGAGTCTTCGTTAATTTTTTGTGAATTTTTTCTTCCCCCATAGGAACCAATGGAGCTGTCAGATTTTGACAGCTGTCATCAAAAGTTGGGGGGAAAAATTCACCATAAATTAACGAAAAGTCAGATCAAAGCCAAATTAACTTTTGCATCCGTTTTAGAGGGTGCAGAAGCTAATCCAAGCATTTAAAACCATTTTTGACCCTTTTATGACACACTTAAATTTGCAAAAATTGACTTCGCAAAGCCATTGAAATGCATTGAGTCAGCTTCAATACATTCCAATGGAGGAAACATTGTATCGTTTAACGATGTTTCCTATGGTTTTTTTCGCTTAAGGACGGCAATCCGTGCCTATTGGAACGGATTAACTGGTTTCCAATGCATTCCTATGGGAAATGGTGTTTCATATAACGATGTTTCACATAACGTTTTTTTTTGAAGCAATTAAAATCGTTATGCGAGGCACCACTGTACTTTTCAGCTGAAGCAGTTTACTTTTATTGAAAAATATCATGCAACTATCTGAATGGAATAACAGGCTTATTCTGTTTGAACGATATGCTAAATCAGGTAGGTCCTGATGAAAAAAATAGCATCTACAGTGGTGCCTCAACTTACGAATGTCCCGACTTATGACCATTTCGAATTATGACCAGCTCCGGCTGCAAAATTTTGCTTAGACTTGCGGCCGGAGCTTCCAGTTATGAACAGGAAAAGGTAGGGAAAAAAGGCAGAAAATTGAAATTGCTAACCATTGAAAGCTCTTTCGCCCCAATGGTTAGAGTGAGTGTTATCGGAGGAGGCTTCGGACTGCCTGGGAAGGTGCTGCTTTCTGCTTTTTAAAAACTGCCTGTTCTCAGTGGGTTTTGCAGCATGGTTTTGGGCTGGGGGGTTATGTTTCTGTGATGTGATGGGTCTTGCAGTCTTTGTTTTTTTGGATTCTTTCTCATGTTTCTGATGGGTCTTGCAGGGTTTCCTTGCTTTTTGGGTTCCCCCCTGTTTCCGATGGGTTTTGCAGGGTTTCCTTTCTGCTTTGCTTTTTTTTTGCATTTCTGATGGGTCTTGCATGCTTTGCTTGCATTCTGCTTTGCGTTTTTTTGCATTTCTGATGGGTCTTGCACGCTTTGCTTTCTTTTCTTTTCTTTTCTCCCTTCGGCCGAAACAAATTAATTGGGTTTCTGATGGGTCCTGCAGTGATTTTTGGGGGGGCGTGTGAGATTTTTCTTCTTCGGCTGGAATGGATTAATTGCATTTCAATGGGATTTTAGTGGGAAATCGTGCTTCGACTTATGACCATTTCGAGTGACGACCGGAATTCCGGAACCAATTAAGTTCGAGGCACCATTGTACTCTTTTCTGGGATTCTGTGAAATTGAGTGAGTAACTAGAAAAGGAGATGCTCTCAAATGCACTTAGGCTAGCAGGAGAGATCATGGTTGAAAAGAATCAGAACTATGAAGCAATCAAATGCCAGGGAAACTACTACTTGTTTTCTTCTTTTTATGTAATGCAACTGAAGATCTAGCTGTATGTGACAACTTTCCTATATCCCTTGGCTTGGCAGAAGAGTGCATGCCAGTTCTTTGTGTATATAATTGTGTTCCTAAAGACCGAACGTTCAGTGGTATTTCGAGACTTTCCTTGGCTCTGGCAAATTGTGAGTGTGATCTTTCTCCTGCCTACTTTACTAGCGTCATTGGCTATGACTGTTGAACCGAAAAAGAGAAAAACCTTGGATCTTCGCAGTTTTAAGATTGTGGCTATGTGCAGTGTTAGGTAACATGTATCCTACAGGGCAAAGGGCAAAGATCCTTTCTGATAACAGATGGTATCTTGAGACTCAGAAAGGTGAGATGCTGCCTAATGCAAATACAAGATGAGCTGTTAAGAAATTAGCTCTGTTATTTAAGTATGTTTATAGACATCCTTTTGTGGCTTTGCTGCATATTCTTGGTTTGTTATAAAATAGCTACGGTACTATGATTAAATCTCTTGGTTGCAGTTGACAATGTTCAGATAAATGTTTGAGTCAAGTTCTTGAGTTCTGTTTGCCAGCTGTCATTTTTTAAAGAATACTTGAATTGCTGGCAACAAACCTTGTTTTTTCAATAAGCCCAATGTGTTAACCAATATGGCCTGACTGCCATCATATCATAAACCTCAGTATACCTACTTTGCTACAGTTAATGAAGGTGGATTGACTTTTGGGACAATCTCAGGAGACACATGCTTCTAGGAAGAAGTAGTTTTATACTGGTTGGTGAAGTTGTTTATATAATTGCAGCTAGTGGTTAAAATGCTTGATACACTGAGGGAGGATGTATTTACACAAGTGAATTGAAATATTAGTTCATCATTTTTACAGTGCAGCTGAGCAATTTGAACTCTAAATTAGTTTCTGGGAAGTTGTCAAGTAACTAGTAATTAACTAGGGTTGCCATAAATTGGGAGCAACTTTTGACAACACATAACAAGAACAGAATACTGTATGACTGTAATTTTTTTAAAAAAAGTTTTTTTAAAAGCATATAAAATACTAGCTGTGTGGTGGAACCTCAGGTTTATATACAAGAAGATCCAATTTTAGTCTCTGCTATGTTCAGGGAGTAATGGATGATTTGTCTGAAATTCTTTGTTTCAATACAGTGGGAAGTATAATGAGCTACAGTAGATGGACCAAAAGTGTATCTCACGATATCAGTTTCTTATGCTCTTGCAGCTTTTCAAAACTTGAGGGGGGGGGGAAGCAAGTGATTACATATGATTTGTGGTGTTGAACATCCTACTTTATTTTGTAATAAATGGAAACTTGCACAATTTAAAGAGAAACAATTAACAAGTTCAGTTTTCCATGTGTTTTAATGATTATCAGCTTCAGTCACATATGTGTGTGAGAGAGTTAAATTGATTACATTTAGTGCACCGAATTTTGAGCAACTGTGTCTGCAAGAGGAAAAATACATTTTTTCTTTTTTCAAAACATGAACTGAAACCTGCAGAATCCTTCTATTCTAATGAAACTTTTACAAATCTGGCTAGTATTCTTTTTTGCACCATAGAACCACCCCTGTGATTATTGAGTGAATATGATGTACCATATGAGCCGCCTTTAGTAAATCTTGTAAATTGAGTGGCTGCCAAAAACTAAGAAATAGGTCAATTTCACTGTTCCCCAGAAGTTCAGATGGGTTACACAGAGGATACATTGGGTTATACATGTGTTAATCCTACATATTTGCATTGTTGCAACATTTCAAACACCAATACAGTGGTGCCTCGACTTCCGGAACTGCAGTCGTAACTCGAAGTGGTCATAGGTCGAAGCACCATTTTCCATAGGAATGCATTGAAATGCAATTAATTCCTTCTGGCCAAAGGAAAAACATCACAAAAAACCCACCCTGCAAACCCATTGGAAATGCGATTAATCCATTCCGGTGGCGGGGGGGGGGGAGAAAAGCAAGCAAAGTGTGCAAGATCCTTCGGAAATGAAAAAAAAATCAAAGCAAAAAGGAAACAAACTGTACAAGACCCATGGGAATGCAAAAAAAGCAAAGCAGAAAGCAAACAAACTGTAAGACCCATCAGAAATGCAAAAAAAGCAAAGCGGAAAGCAAACAAACCATGCAAGACCCATTGGAGATGGGGGAAAAGCAAAGCAGAAAGCAAACAAACCGAACAAGACCCATGGGAAATGCAAAAAGCAAAGCAGAAAGCAAACAAACCCCACAAGACCCACTGGAAATGGGGGGGAACCCCCAAAGCAAACAAACCCCCTAAGACCCATCAGAAATGGGGGGAACCCGAATGCAAACAAAGCCCGCAAGACCCATTGGAAATGGGGGAAAAACCTCCGAAAAACAAACAAACCCTGCAAGACCCATCACACCATAGAAACACAATCCCACCACCCAGCCCAAAACCATGCTGCAAAACTCACCCAGAACAGTTTTTAAAAAGCAGAAAGCAGCACCTTACCAAGCAGTTTGAAGCCTCCTCCAATCACACACTCTCTAACTGCTGGAGCAAAAGAGCTACAAAGAAGCAGCCTCTTCACCACCAATGGCTAGCAATTTCAATTTCCTGCCTTTTCCCCCTGCCTTTTTCTGGTTGTAACTCAAAGCTCTGGCCACAAGTCGAAGCAAAATTTTGCGGCCAGAGCTGGTCGTAACTCTAAGTGTTCGTATGTCGGGACATTCATAAGTCGAGGCACCACTGTATAAAAGTCTATGTAGGTGTCAGTAAATTGGCAAAGCAGTAGGAGGTATGACACAGCTGCAGAATGACAGACTTTTAATAACATTCTGGAAAAGGAAATTGTAATACTGTACTCTTTATTTGCTCTAAACTTATAGAAGAAAAATATTTTAAAAATTCTTCTATGGCTCCAAACTGGATGAAGTTGAAAGACTAATATTCTTGTCAGTAGTAACAGGTTCATGAGTGACAGGAATTAAGAATAAGTTTATCTTGGCAAGGAAACTTGAAACAGGTTTTCCTATCAGGAACAGAGTTTTCAGTTATGTGTAGGTGGGTCGCATGTGACAGAATGAATTACTCAGCAGCCCTGCTGTTAAATCAGTAAGACCAGACAGGCCCGAATTCCATTCTGAAAACTATCTTGCAGTGCACTCTAAATGACTTTATTCACTACTGAGTTTTTGTTGCTGGTGACAGATTAATATATTACCAGTAGGGCTAGTTACTGAGACTTCTGTTTCTTCTACAGCTGCATATTGGACTGCAAATAGTGACCTTGAAAATAAAGAAGAATAAAAGAAAAGTTACTTCGTTATAATCTCCAAAATTCTGATGATTTTATAAATCATTATTAAGATTCCTCCATCATTTAAAACTTAGCATCTGTGATTTACTGTACTTGTTGATGTTGTTGTTTAGTCGTTTAGTCGTGTCCGACTCTATGTGACCCCATGGACCAGAGCACGCCAGGCCCTCCTATCTTCCACTGCCTCCCGGAGTTCTGTCAATTTCATGTTGGTTGCTTCGCAGACACTGTCCAGCCATCTCATCCTCGGTCGTCCCCTTCTCCTCTTGCCATCACACTTTCCTAACATCAACGTCTTTTCCAAGAAGTCTTCTCTTCTCATCAGATGGCCAAAGTACTGGAGCCTCAGCTTCAGGATCTGTCCTTCCAGTGAGCACTCAGGGTTGATTTCCTTTAGAATTGATAGGTTTGTTCTCCTTGCAGTCCAGCGGACTCTCAAGAGCCTCCTCCAGCACCACAATTCAAAGGCATCAATTCTTTGGTGGTCAGCTTTCTTTATGGTCCAGCTCTCACATCCATACATCACAACAGGAAAAACCATAGCTTTGACTATCCGGACTTTTGTTGGCAAGGTGATGTCTCTGCTTTTTAAGATGCTGTCAAGATTTGTCATCGCTTTCCTCCCAAGAAGCAGTCGTCTTTTAATTTCGTGGCTGCTGTCTCCATCTGCAGTGAACATGGAGCCCAGGAAAATAAAATCTGTCACTGCCTCCATGTCTTCCCCTTCTATTTCCCAGAAGGTGATGGGACCAGTGGCCATTATCTTAGTTTTTTTGATGTTGAGTTTCAGGCCGTTTTTTGCACTCTCCTCTTTCACCCTCATTACAAGGTTCTTTAATTCCTCCTCACTTTCTGCCATCAGAGTGGTGTCATCTGCATATCTGAAATTGTTGATATTTCTTCCGGCAATCTTAATTCTGGTTTGGGATTCCTCCAGTCCAGCCTTCCGCATGATGTATTCTGCATATAAGTTAAATAAGCCGGGGGACAATATACAGCCTTGTCGTACTCCTTTCCCAATTTTGAACCGATCAGTTGTTCCATATCCAGGTCTAACTGTTGCTTCCTGTCCAACATATAGGTTTCTCAGGAGATAGATAAGGTGGTCAGGCACTCCCATTTCTTTAAGGACTTGCCATAGTTTGCTGTGGTCCACACAGTCAAATGCTTTTGCATAGTCGATGAAGCAGAAGTAGATGTTCTTCTGGAACTCTTTGGCTTTCTCCATAATCCAGTGCATGTTAGCAATCTGGGCTCTAGTTTTAACATTAATTTTTGTGTTCCCTGAAAGAGTTCACTTCAAACACAATTGTTTCATGGTAACAAAAGTGAAAAACGTGAAAGCTTCATTTTTTGTTTCATTTTTGTATTCACATTTTTGTATTCCTAATTCCGTAACTTATAAATTTGGCCACAAGTAGGGCTCTGGCAAACTATCTTTCCAAGTTCCAGTATTGAGCATGTGGCCTACCAAGCCATGCACATCATGTATTCCTAATTATTTGTTGAGGGCCATGGAGGGCATATAGAAATTTGAATCATGCAAATTAACTTACATTAATTAGTCAATTTAACTGTCCCTACCCAAGATGCATACTCCTGAGGTCCCATTAATGAATGCATCAGGTTTCACTATCTAGATTTTATGTCTTGGAGGTAAGGCAGAGAAAAGCAAACATATACAGTACTTTCTTTCATTGTTCTTGTTAAGTGCCATCAAGTTGCTTCCAATTTATCATGGCATTATGAATTAGTGATCTTCCAAAGGTCCTATGATTAATATTCCTCCTTAGGTAATGCAACCTATAAGCCATGTCTTCTTTTAGTCTGTCAGTCCATCTCATATTTAGTCTTGTCCTGTTCCTGTTGTCTTCAACTTTTGATAGTATTATTGCCTTTTCCAGTGTGTCTTGTCTTAACATGATATGGTAACCACAGTTTAGTCATTTTCATTTTTAGAGGAAATGTCAGATTGATTTGATCTAACACCCATTTATTTGTCATTCTGGTGGTCTGTGGTTTTTGTAAAGCTCTCTCCCAACACTAGATTTCAAAGTAATCATTTTGCCCGGTCACTTTCCTTCATTGCCCAGCATTCACAGCAGTATACAGTAGTTGGTAATGCCATAGTTTGGATGATTTTGCTTGTGGTATCCAGTGACTCATCCACACTCTTTAAGAATTTCTTCTAGTTTCTTGATAACTGTTCTAGGAGATCTCAGTCTTATTTTTATTTCATGGCTGCAGTCTCTATTTACTGTATTTGCTGGCGTATAAGACTACTTTTTTGCCTGAAAAACATGCCACCAAGTGGGGGGGTCTTCTTATATGCCAGGTGCACTTCAGTTGGTATAGACATAGCTGCCCATAGTGGCCTTCCGATGCTTGCCCGGTGCCCATAGTAGCGTCCCGATGCCTGCCCACCTCATTCTACATACCGTCCAGTATTGTGCGGTATCCAGAGCGGTCGTAGCGAGCATCAGCAGCGAGACAGGGGTGCCAGCCTTTTTGACGTGACCGGCCCATTCTGCTCGGCGGGAAGCAGCGGTGCTCCAGCCCGCCCCTTGTCTACACAGAGCTCACACATGTGCACTTGTGCCGGTCACAGGGAGATGCAGGGGTGGGCTGGAGGCGCTGCGGTCACGCTGTGGTCGTACAATGGTGACAATGAGTAGCACTTTTTATTTGGTGTGTGGAAGGTATGCGGAAGAGGGGGTGGTCTTATATGGCGGGTATATAACAAACTCTATATTTTGAGTGGAAATGTTGGGGGGGTCATCTTATACGCCCAGTTGTCTTATACGCCGGCAAATACGGTAGTTTAATGCTTGAATTATTGTCAAGAGAATCTTTAATTCTTCTGATTTCCTAATTGTCAAGACTGAAATTATCTCTTGTGTAATTTTATATATTTACACATGCATAAATCAGCAGCAGGATTCTGGCCAGCCATTCAAATCAGTTGTTTAACTTGCCTTTAATAGTACATATTATTACTGCTTTACTAGTGTACTTCATTGGGGTTAGGCATCCTTCAGTCTTGAAAGACTATGGTAATGTGCTCTGTATGGAGGACTTGGAACAACGTCTAGTGTGGCTGAGGAGGCGGATTCAAGAGTGACAATCCCTTCCACACTGAAGACAAATCCATCTGTCCCCTGACCAGCTCCCTGATTTTACTGCTTTTGTGACTTCCTCTGGAATAAGGGTCTCTTCAAATTAGGAGAGGCCATGATGCAACGCTTGCCTCCAGGCTGAAGGCTCAGATGTCAGGGTTTCCCATCTGTTGAGGTCCAATCTTAAGGCCTTCAGATCCTGCTTGCAGATGTCCTTGTATCGCAGCTGTGGTCTCCCTCTGGGGCGATTTCCCTGCACTAATTCTCCATACAGGGGATCCTTTGGAATCCGACCATCAGCCATTCTCACGACGTGCCCAACCAACATAGACATCACTGTTTCAGTAATATATACATGCTAAAAATTCCAGCTCGTTCTAGGACTACTGTATTTGGAACTTTGTCCTGCCAGGTGATACCAAAAATCCGTCAGACTCACTGCAGTACAGGAGTGTGCTCAGGACACAGGCTCTATAGACCTGGATCTTGGCATGTGTCGTCAGCTCCTTATTGAGCCATACTCTCTTTGTGAGTCTAGAGAACATGGTAGCTGCTTTGCCAATGCGTTTATCCAGCTCGACATCTAGAGAGTGTGTGTCAGAGATTGTTGAGCCAAGGTACACAAAATCATGAGCAACTTCCAATTCTTATGTGGAAATGGTAATAGAGGGAGGTGGGTCCACGCCCTGGCCCATGACTTGTGTTTTCTTCACGCTGATTGTTAGTCCAAAATCTTGGCAGGCCTTGCTGAAACGATTCATGAGTTGTTGGAGGTCTTCAGCAGAGTGGGCAATAATGGCTGCATCATCTGCGAAGAGGAAGTCCTGTATGCATGTCAGTTGGACTTTGGTCCTTTCTCTCAATCTAGAGAGATTAAAGAGCTTTCCGTCTGATCTAGTCCGGAGATAGACACCTTCTGTTGCAGTTCCAAAGGTATGCTTCAGCATGACAGCAAAAAAGATCCCAAAAACGGTTGGTGCGAGGACACAGCCCTGTTTCACTCAGCTTCGGATGTCAAAGGGATCTAATATTGAGACATCAAAAACTACAGTGCCTTTCATTCTCTCATGGAAGAATCTGATGATGTTAAGGAGACGAGGTGGACATCGAATCTTGGGAAGTATTTTAAAAAGGCCATCCCTGCTAACCAGATCAAATGCTTTTGTAAGGTCTATGAAGGCCACTAAGAGTGGCTGTTGTTGTTCCCTGCATTTCTCCTGCAACTGTCTGAGGGAGAATACCATGTCAGTGGTGGATCTATTAGCTCGAAATCCACACTATGATTCTGGATAGACTCTGTCTGCAAGCATCTGGAGCCTCTTCATCACAACATTAGTGGATTGCTTAATCTTGATTATGTTAATACTTATTCAATTGCTTAATATTTATTTGTTTATTTTTTTATTTGGCTTCTATAACATCTGAATAGTGCAAAGCACTATTCTGGGTAGTTAACTGTCAATAAAGTGAACAAAGAGTAACAATAAATCAAACTAATAATAAAATACAAAGTAAAATAATTGGCTCCAAATGAGACAGTTATTTTTATGATTTATTCTGATAGAGTGACATGCAAATACTGTGATCATATATTGATTTGTTATCTCCTCTCTTGGCTGTTGTACTGTGGTAGGATCAGGCAGTTAGTTTTATTCTGGGACATTTAGATTTACTGTGTATTTGAGGACGATGTGATGCTTAATTCATTTGAGAACACTTCTTCTGTTAAAAAAATAATTAATTTGACTTTTAACTGTTTGAATGATTCCTGCTCAATACCTTGTGAGATATATATGTTTCTAATATAAAAAATAGACTTAACCTGGATTAATCTGTTATTCTCTCACTAAAATTTACTTTTTCTTTTCTAATGAGAGCAGAAGAATTGCGGAGGTTGAGCTGGTCAGGAATCCCAAAACTAGTACGGCCAATTACATGGAAGCTTCTTTCAGTAAGTACTTCAGTATTTTCTCATGATGATAGTGTTGTTTCTGTCACCCCTTATAATTTTGCATGAGTCATAGCTAATCACTGGTACGCCAAAACAGTGTGACAAAAAGAACACTGTTCTATTCTTAATTTCAAGCTTGGCTTGTCATAAGAGAACAGAGTAGTAAATCATGACAAGTGCTAAATTTCCCCCCCGCCTTCAAACTCCTGAACACTCTGTGGTGCTAGATAAAAACTTACAGAAAATTAAGTATATTATATGTTGTGTCTGGTGCATGTTGATACTAGTGCATATTGATACTTGCTAGAATTGTTTCCATGCTGGGGGCTAAAAGGTTTTAAGCAAGATATATTTGCATTTGGGCCCTGCTTGTCCTGTGTTAATAGATAAGGTTCAGTTTTTGCATCCTGATGATGTTTATAGAACTCTTAGAGAGGTGAAGGCTACCGCAGAGAGGTGAAAGCTACCGCATGTTTGTTGGACCATTGGCGGCCCATTGCCTTCCCGGCTTTTAAAACACCGGTATTCCAGAGAGAGGAGTGGCTGAGTTGGTGGGAGGAGTGTGAATGTCTCCTTGTAGCAGGTCAGGATCCCAGCACACTCAAAGAAGGCAGTAGCAAGACCATTATTGAAAAAGATCTGCTTGGATCCCATAATACTGAGCAATTACTGAACAGTCTCTAATGTTTTTGTCCAAAGTGATAGAGAAGGTCATAGCTTTTCAGCTTCAGGCTGGTTTTCTTTTAATGTCTGGGCTGTCTAAGTTTGTTTTTTTAAAGGACTATTGTATCTCTGTTGTTTTTAATACTGCTTTTATTTACAAGTTTTTAATATATTTGTTTAATTCTTTTTAATATTGTAATAATTTATTGTTTTAGTTTTAATATTGCTTCTTTTAATATTGTAAGTGGCCTTTGATTAATTTAGGAGAAAAGTGGCATATAAATATTTTAAATAAATAAATATGTATTCAGTGGCAGGTGCTCAAGAGAACATGTCTCCTGCTTCATCAGCAGATTTTTATGTTAGCTTTTTAACCTTCCAAGGTATACACCCAGCAGTTTAGCACTGCTGAATTTTTCAGAGAGAAGACTTAAAACTGTTCTGTCCCCCCTTTTCCTCTCTCTCTCTCTCTCTCTCTCTCTCTTTTGAAGGGGTTGAATCTATGGGGAATGTGAAGTCTTCACTTCAGAAGAGGTCTGATGTTTAGTGTTTAAAGGATTCTCTCTTGCTAATGAGTCACGATAAATTTTCGGCCTTAATGCCTTCTAATCCAAAATTCAGATGCATCTCTCAACAGTGAATATTTAATAAGTAGCTGCTTGCAATTAAAATTAAGTACACAGAATGCAGTAGCTGCTTTTTAAATAAAGTATACATTTAAAACACTGACATTTCATCTTGACATTCAGGATGAGTTCGCCTGTTCATTTAACTTATACTGATGATTGAAAAGAAGAATGAGAACAGTTCTATGTCCTATTGATTATGTGGTTCTTATTTTGATTAGATGGGTATGCTTTCTTAGGAAGCGAAGCAGAAATGATATCCATTAGATATTCTTGTCTTCTCTTGACTCACTTGAAGTTACATTTTCCATCCAAAATCAAATTTCCAAGATGTATTCTTCTTAGCTCATATTAACCACTTTTCTACTACTCTGTTTCCCTGAAAATAAGACCTAACCTGAAAATAAGCCCTAGTATGATCCATCTTGTCCACAAGGACCAGCGGGATCCATACTTCCACCTCCCACCACCACTTCAACAATTGAGTTCATGAAACGAGACAGAAACTGACCTGTCCTGCTGCGGAAGGGGTTCAAGGCCAGTCCATGCTGGGGCACCTAACGCCAACATCACCACTGCCGCCACCGCTCCTCCCTCCCTGGTGGCAGTCACAAGAAATTCAGGACAGAATTCGGGGTTAGGAGAGATATAACGATGTTCTAGAAGATGACATGACTGTATTTGAATAATGGAGATTGTTGTACAGTGGTGCCCCGCGTAGCGACGTTAAGCCGTTCCAGGATTAACGTCACTAATCGGATTCGTCGCTATGCAGGGGGAAACCCATAGGAATGCATTAAACTCTGTTTAATGCGTTCCTATGGGGCGAAAACTCACCGCTATGCAAAGATTCCCCCATCCGGCCGCCATTTACGCCACCTGGTAAGCGAGGGCAGGGTGCAAAAATGGAGCGGGCAGCCATTTTTTCTTCCGGCGGTCATTTTGGAACCACAGATTAGCTGTTTTTAGAACATCACAATGTGAAGATCGGTAACGCAATGCGATGTTTTGCCATTCAAAACATCGCAATGTGATCGCATTAGCGATCGCAAAAAACATGTTGCTATACGGATTCTTCGTTAAACAGTGCGCTCGTTAAGCGAGACACCACTGTACATGAAAAAATAAAACAACTCTGAATATAAGCCGTAATACATTTTTGTAGCAAACATTAATATAAGACCTGTTCTTATTTTTGGGGAAACAGGGTATTTGGACTGATGTCATTTTATCCCCTGCTGTTGAGTGCTCTCATGTTGTTATTATCTTAAACCAGGCATTCTCAACCTCTTTTTTAGCCATGGCCATAGACACAGTATGAAAGAAATATAGGCCAAATGAGGACTGTATATATTGTGTAATTAACCTTATAAGGTGGTGTATAAAGAATTGTTTCTAGTCTGTAGCCCCCTTCAAAAGTTTCAGAGCCCCCTAGGGGGCATATGACCCCTGTTGAGAATGGGTGTCTTAGACAATATAAATTATGTACCCTTTTGTTCAGGTCGCTAAAGGAAATAATGTGAAGATAAATTTAAATTAAAGGCACACTAGTCTGTCAATCTTCAATTTGTTGAGAAACCTGACTTGCACCAGCTGGCATGCACCAAACAGAATTCTCTGTTTTTCTAAAATCTGTATTAATTAAAATATTTTAATGACAGAATAATATAAAGGTAAGATTTCCAACCTTCCGTTTGGCACAAATGCAACAAAAATATATTTCCCCCGTTTTACTAAACGACTTCTGGATTGCCCAGAGGGGTTCTTGAAGGGTAATTATAAATAAGGCTAAAGTGTTTTCTGAAGCCATAGAGGAATATAACATTTTAATATTTGACAATGTTTTCAGTCATAATTGCAAAAATAACTCTTTACTTGGAAATAAACCAGGATATTGAAGCTATCTATAAAAAGGACTGCTTGTGTTCATTTTTAAAGCTCATTAACAGTAAATACCACCTTGTTAAAGAAAATATTGGTGTATTGGCACAGATGTATTTATCATTTTTTTCTAATTGGAAGAATAATATCCTATAGAAAATATAAACTCTTGATAAGAAATGCATCCATATGTAACTGTACACAATGGCTCTTATCCAAAGTAATACCTTGTAAGGCCACATCAAGTTTTTAGAAATTAAACATTTCCAATTCCCCTACCTAAAGGTTGCCAGGCTCCTCTGAAATCCTTTCTGTTGTGGGGAAGCTATTGAGGGTTGCAGGTGGGATAGAGCCTTGCAGTATTCGAGTGAGGGGATATTTAATTTCTGAAAAAAAATGCCACAGCTGATGAGATCATCAGCTTTATGCCGTGTAAGTTGTGCAACAGGATTTCAGCTAGTATGTTGAAAGAGTACACAGGTAGAGTTAAAACCTTAAAATCAATACAGTTCAAAATATGTGGGTATTATTTTAGTGCATGTTTGTGATGGGGTGAGCATGTCAGGTAGCTGGCACACTTATGTTAAGTGGTCAGGCCCTTTTAAAATGGCTGAGAAGGCTCAGCCAGGGGAAAAGGCTATGGTGGAAGGAAAGAGGAAGGGAAGAAAGCTGGGGAAGGTACAGCAGCCTGATGTAACCAGAAGCTGACTAAAAATGAAGACAGGGCTTTGGGAGGCTGCTAGTCAACTGAAGAGGAGGAGGAAGGAGAAGGGACCTGAGTTGATGCCCCAGAGGGGCTGCTGCTGCCCAAGGAAGCTGGGAGGACTTTATGACTTCCTGTACTTGAAAGACCTCTGCTGACTGACAGCAGAGTCTCCCCCCCCCCCGGTTGTTGTCCTGGATAGGCAAGGACTAGGGGAAAGGAAGGACTGGACAGTTGGCATCTATCCCAAGGACAATGCAAACCCTCTTTAAGGCGGATAAAGTCTCATGTTGGTGGACCTGAACTGTGGGGACTCTCAATGAAGATAACTGAGGATCCCACTGAGAGAGAGGGTGTCCAGAGAGTAGTGTATGCCCTCAACCTGCATCTTCCAAGACAACAGGGATTTTGCAAAGCTGTAGTGAAAGTGTAAATAAAGTGTCCATATGTTTAAACTCTGAAGTGGAGCCCATGGAGTTTGTGCCAGAGAACCCAGCTGTCACCAGCTCTGCACAAGTGGAGGCTAGACACACCCACGGTGCTTGAATGTGCAGTTTTAATAGGAAATCTTTGCTGGTTCTAGACACAATATCCCTATCATCAAATCATAGTCTTTTATTTAAATTGTCATGAAAGCTTGTATGCTTCTTGAGCCTGTGTGGTAAAATTATGGGATTGTATGGGCAAGATGTGGATTCAAACCCTAGGTGAGCCCTCAAGCTCACTAAGGACCCTGGGCAATGACCCAGTAGCCTACTTTTGATGTACCGTATTTTTCTGTGTATAAGGCTATACTTTGTCTAAAATCTTTAAACTAAAAATTGAGGGTTGTCTTATACACGGAAGTAAGCTGAGGAGAAAAAACAAGTGGAGGGGAAAGCAGGGATCAAAGTGATACTGCAGGGATTTGATCCTTGCTTTCCCCTCTACTTGCTAAGCCTTAGCAAAAGGAAAGCAGGGATCAAAGTGCTGCAGGATCACTTTGATCTTATTTATTTTTATTTATTTATTTATTGGACTTATATACCGCCCCATAGCGCTACAAGCACTCTCCGGGCGGTTTACAATTTTTAATTATACAGGCTACACTTTCCCTACGCTTGCTAAGTCCCATGGGGCTTAGCAAAAGGAGGTGGGAAGGATCAAAGCAATCCCATGGCTGTATAAGGGGGAAAGGGATCAAAATGATTGTGCAGTCATGGAATTGCTTTGATCCCTTTCCCCCTCCTTTTGCTAAGCCACGTGGGGCTTAGCACAAAGGAAGAAAGCAGGGATCAAGGCCATCCTGCAGCACTTTGATCCTTTTTATACTACATTTGCTAAGCCCCATTTAGATTTTTTAATTTTGGGGGTGTCTTATACACAGAAAATACTGTAATTGGTTCAGTCTAATAAGGACTGTTGTGTCAAATCTTGTGTCCTCAATGCTTACTTCTGACATAAAACAGATCTTCCAGAGTCTGTTAAGCAAAAGTTTTGAATGCACTTGAATTTTTAAAAAGTGACTTGATGTTTTACTGCAACTCAGCATCTAATTGTGGTTTCCAGATCCTGATTTGTAAGTGCAGATTAAATCATAATTTTCTTGATTTGGGAGTGATAGAACAAGGCAGTATAACAGACCTTCAATTATTTTTGTTACGATTGGAGACAAAATGAGCGTGACCAGTGGCAATTCTTCCTTTGGTCAGTTGTTGCTGCTTCTGTCGTTGTTGTTGTTATTACATTCATTTTAGCCTATTGGCCTATCTGCCCAGTTCTTGCATCTACCCTGTTGAGAACTCATCTAGAGAATATCTTGGCGTTCTTTAGATTTTATTTGGAATTGAAAGTATTGAGATTGAGACCAGCTGCCTCCTTCACATCCCCATGCAGAATTTGCTCACTGTGACCCTCTGCATATCTCCTTTTTTCTTCTTGATTGTCTTTCACTGGAGATAGAAGTCATTATGGTTATAGTATTCTGCATTCAAACCAGTCTCCAAGGTTTTCAACCAATGCATTCTTCCCCTTTCTGCACTTCTTTTTTTTTGTTTATTTTACCTTGAAAGAGCAGCTGAAACAGTTTGTTTTTTATCATGACCAAAGTACTCTAACTTTTTGCATTTTTTGAGCTTTATGATTTATTGGTCTTTTTTCATTCATCTCAGTACTTCTTCATTGGTCACCTTTTTCATCCATTTGCAAGACTTGTTGCGTTCTTTACCTTGTTTATTCTTGTTGCCTTGGATCTGGCCTTTCTGATGTGCAGTTTAAGCTTTGAAAACATCCCTCTGCAACACCTGTCAGTATTTGTATGTGTGTGCAATGTTTGTACAGCAGAAAAGTTCTCATATCACTTTCTTGTTCACTTGGATTTGTAAAAACGTTCTACAGATGGCTTTGTATGGTCACTTTTTGCACTATGCATACTAAATGTTTATGCATAATGCTTAACTCCCCAATGTACCTTTTGATATGCACCAAACGTTTTTCATGATCTAATGAGCTGCGTGGGATACTACACTTCCCATACTTCTATCCTTTTTCTTTTTAAGGTTGCATCCACAGAGTTTGCATAATTCACATGAAGTCTGCACTGGAATATCTCTTTCTTATGGTGTGTGACATTTTGATCTTGTCTGGAGTGCTCCAGTATATAGTGTTTTGTTTGACTTCATTAATGCTTTTCGTTTTTCATTTACCTTGATTTCTGGACTTTTTGGCTTACAGAAAAATATTGAATATTAGTTCTAAAATCTGAAATATTTCACATACTGTGTAGTAAGACTTTGTAGAAAACCCAAGTGCTTTTATATCATATACAGTGGTGCCTCGCAAGAGGAAAGTAATTCGTTCCGCGAGTGGCGGCGTCTTGTAAAATCTTGCGAAAAGAGGTTTCCCATAGGAATGCATTGCAATGCATTCCTATGGGAAACCTTGCAAGACGAATGAATTATTTTAGTCTTGCGAGGCATCAGTCTTGCGGAAAAAAAACATCTTGTGAAGCATGGCCATAGAAGAAGCCGTCTTGCGAGTCACCAACACGATCGCAAAACGCTTTCGTCTTGCGGGTTTTTCATCCGGCGAGGCATTCATCTTGCGAGGCACCACTGTAGGTTATTGATAACATTACTTTTTAAAACATGGCCCAGTATACTTATTCCAATAGAATAAGAGATAACAAAAATGTGTAAAACATTAAAAATACCCATCAGAAAGCAGTAGTACAAAGGCACTTTCTCTATGAGACTGAAAACAGAGGGGCAGCATAAGACAGAGTTGTTATGGAAGGCCTCTATGAAGAGTAGTGTTTTAAGCTGACTTCTGAATGTTAGCAGGGAGTGCACCAGGTATACCTCCAATAGCAGCAGCTTCATAGAGTTCATGCTGTTGCAAAGAAGGCCTGGCTTGTGGAAAACTACGTCCCAATAATCAAATGACTGATCTTCAGACTTGAATGTGGAACCTTTGGCCCTCCAATGGTTAACTATTGCTCGCATTATCCCTTGTCACTGCTGTCCAGCAATATATAGTAGGCTTCAGGTTCACTAGTCTTGCTGTAGATGCTCACAGTGTGCCCATCTAATTATTTGATATAACATTTTTACTAGACATCGACCTGACTGGTCTAATTTTGTTGGATCTATGTTTCTCCATTTTTTGAGTGTGGGGATACCATCTGTCCATCACAAATCTTTTAGCAGTTCACCTGTTCTTGAAGGATTGTGGTTGGCTGTTCAAAGCAACAGCTATGATCCTTTCCAGTACCTTGGGGATAGATACGATGAACCATCCATCTGTCCCAAGAGACGTAAAGTCATTTAAAACAATTAGGTGTTTCTGGGAATAGCTGGAATGAACATCTTGAAAGAAGCCACAGTCTGCAACATTACATTGGGAGAAATGATGGAGCACTGAGTGGGAGCAGAGGAGAACAGTGACACTGATAGAAAGCCTTTTCCTGTTTGTATTGTAGTTGTGTGTTTGCACCTTTTTAATTGCCTATAAAATGGAAACTCTTTGTCTTATCCATCTAAAATGTGGCAGGTCTGATGCCTTGGGGAGTTGTAGAATGCCTGAATATTTAATGCTGTTTGGATGGGAAAAACCTGTAAAGTTACAGGTGACAGAGCATAGTCTGGGGCATGTCTAAAATCAGTAGGAAAATGGAAGTGAATAAAAAGTGAAACAGATGCCTTTCCAATGAAAAATGAGACATTCAAAGCAAAAAGGAAAAAAAAAAAGAAATCATTTGCCAGACTGCAGTTAGAACAGATCTAATTCTGGAATATATGAAATAGCTTTTTCACAAGTATTTGTTTCATGAATTTTGTCTTTAAAAATTTCTATAGTTTAAATGTTTTTCACTTTCTAGGGCTATCTCCCTGCAAATGTAGATCGGAGAGAAGGCACTTTACAAAGGAAGCGGAAAGAATATTTTGCTTTTGTTGGACAATATTACGATTCAAGAAATGAAGAAACTCATCAGGATACATATAGACAGGTGAAGGCATTGGGAAATCTTGTAAGGACATATTCACACATGTGCTTAATGCAGAGGTGGGCGACAGTGGCTCTCCAGATGTGTCTCGTCTGCAGCTCCCCTCAGTGCTAACCAGTATTAACATTGCTGACAGATTCTGGAACTTCCAGTAGAAAAACATCTGGAGGTCAATTGTATGTTTTTGCTATGTGTATTTCTGATAGCTTGTATGTCAGGATAACATCTTCTGTGCTACCATTCTGTACACATGGCTATATAAATTATGAATGTTTAATGACACATCAGGTGAGAAGATCAACAGCATAAACTTATTAATCTTCTTTGGTGTTCCTCCAAATTATTAGAATTTTTTTTTTAGTCTTCACATTTTAACTTTGGGCTTTGTTGGTCAATTTTTGCCAGATGTTCTTTCCCTTTGTCATTAATTCTTTTTGCAATTGGTGCAGAAATGTCAGGTTGTTCCTGGTATCCAATTATCAGGGCAGCATATGATATTATGGCAATTCTTGAGCATGTAAGGGATGATTGGACTAGGCTGTCCAATTTTATCATTGGCATCCTTGTCTTTGTCAAAACTGATTTCCTTTGCTTTTTTGTTATTGCAGTTCACCTTAGATAGGGATTGGCCCTGTGCAAGTTTTTATGCCAGTATTTCCCAAATCTGCTTTCAGGGAATGTTCTGTTGATTATGGGATCTCTGTTCATTTTGGAACATTTTATAGAAAGCACATTCAGTTTGCACAGACCACAGGCCAAGCCGGCTGGGTCTCTCCATTAAACTTGACTGTATGTAGGCTCTACTAGTTGCTGGGAAAGATCAGCAATGATGGGCAAGCTGCTTTGAATGAAGCCCTTGTGCAGTTCCTGATCGTCTTAATGTAAAACCCCTGATAAGTTGTCAATGAACTCTGTAGTTTCCAGGAACACAGTTTGAAAACTGCTGTTGTATACAGTGGAAAGAAATGGATAATTCAGGACCCTGGTGTCTTTACTGAGGGACTCTGTCTCTGTTTTGAAAGCCTAGGAAACCTTTTATATCATACAAAATGTATCTGTGTAACCAGAGGTTGCTCTGTAAAACTGATCCTTCATTTAATTTCTCTCTAAACCTATTCTTCATTCATCTTCTTTGTATGCCCTTGATGTGTGTGTTTCTCTTTATCTTCATTTTGAAGACGTCTTCGTAGACAGCAGCTTTTATTCTTTACATTAATAGATCAGAAACAGATCAATAGTATCCTTCTGCTGTCTGTTCTCGGTGAGGGGCAGCAAACTGGGTTTAACATGACTCTGAAATTGTATAGGGCAGGACAAGATAAATAGTGATTCCATAGCTTTGTAACTGTAGAAAGGTTGTAGAACAGAGATAGGAAAAACCTTAACCTCTCTCATTCCTCTTTTAAGAGGAACTGTTAACCTGTTACAGAATCAGAAGTATATGGCTGTGGAATATTCACGACTCACAATATTGAAAATGATATGGAGAACATGTATATTATAAATCTGTTTGAAAATGCAAAAGTCTTTAAAGGCTTATTGTCAAGTTTTGTTAAAAGAGCTGAATAAATGGAAAGCCTGCTTTCTTCTACTATTTTATTGAAAAACAACTTGATATTTGCAGATACCTGAATTTGCTGAAATCATGTGAAATTTTCTGATTTTAATGCTTTCTTTCAGATTCATATAGATATTCCCCGTATGAGTCCAGAAGCTTTAATTCTTCAACCCAAAGTAACAGAGGTAAGAACAGCCAGATGATACAAACTAACTATGGTAGCTTTCTCTCTCTTTCCCCTTTTCTCTCTCTCCCTCTATAATAATAATAATAATAATAATAATAATAATAATAATAATAATAATAATAATAATAATAATAATAATAATAATAATAATAATATACTTACAGTGGTGCCCCGTATAGCGAGGTTAATCCATTCCGGATTAACCCTCCCTATGTGAAATCGTCGCTAAACGGAACGTAAAAGCCCATTGGAACACATTAAACAGCGAAGTTTCCTCCATAGCGGCAGCCATTTTCGCGCCCTTGGTAAGCGAGGGGAGGGTGCGAAAACGCTGCGTGTGGCCATTTTGGGCGTCCAGCGGCCATTTTAGAACCACCGAACAGCTGATCGCCCGACTCTGTGGGAAGCTTGGGCCGTCAGGAGAAGGACGAGGAGGAAGAGGGAAAGTGGGGGGGCGCGCGAGTGCGCGGCTTCCCTCCCTTCACCTGCCTGCCTCGCAGCCTGCCTTCGTCCCTGGGGGCGTCAGGAGAAGGACGAGGAGGAAGAGGGAAAGTGGGGGGGGGGAGCGCGACTTCCCTTCCTTTGCCTGCCTGCCTCGCAGCCTGCCTTCGTCCCTGGGGGCGTCAGGAGAAGGACGAGGAGGAAGAGGGAAAGTGGGGGGGGGGGAGGACACGCGAGTGCGCGACTTCCCTCCCTTCGCCTGCCTGCCTCGCAGCCTGCCTTCCTCTTCCCGGCCAGCGCGGCCCCGCATCACTCTCGCGGCGGCGGCTCCTTCCTGGCACCCGTCTTCGGCCCGTCTTCGGTAAGTGAGTTTTTTGCATAGGGACGGACGCTATGCCTCCGCATTAGCGATCCCGGAGAAGGGATTGCTATGTGGATTCGTCGTTATACGATGCGCTCGTTATGCGAGGCACCACTGTATTTTGTTTTCTATGAACACATCCAGAGCTCTCTCACTCAGAGAAGGTGTGTGAGAGAGTTGTGGATTTGTTCATAGAAAACACAGCACTAAGTGAAACAGCGCTAAACAGGGCAGTTTAAAATGATGCTCTTTAGGATCCTGTACCTGGATGGTGGAACACTAATGCCCTTGGGACTTCTGAGTGCCACAGAAGGGACCGTGTTGTAACGAAGCAGCACTATGTGAGACTGCACTAAATTGGGTATCACTGTATTTGTTATATGACTCTTACTATTCAGTGTTGTAAATTTTCTCTTCCTACTACATTCCCAGTGTTCAAATCTGAGCAATGCTGTTCCTTTATGACTGCTGTACGTACTCCAGTCCTAAGGATTTAAAATCATAGTAAATGATATTAAATCATAGCATTCACATACAGATCTGGTCTATAGAAAACTAATGTAAGCCAGAATTGCCTTTTTGATTATTTTACATCAACATTCTTCTTTTAGACTGTTTGTTCTCCCTTGTCTGGTTGGCTGTTCTCTGAAAAACCTTGAAATGAGTTAGGGATTACAGACTTCTTTAATGTTAACACCCCCCCCCCCTTCAAAAAATCAGCAAATGTTTGCATTCAGAAAAGGACATTAAATTACATTATGCCTTATTATTTATAGTGGCCAATGGCTATATGGTGTATACGAAGAGTACTTTAATGCCTGATGTATATAATTACAGAACATTTTGTGAATTATACATATATCATATAGATTGTATTACTTTATTATCTTTTCTGGTAGATGCTATTCTTTTGTAACCATGAATTATTCTTAAATGTTTTATTTTAATATGCTTACTAATATCTGGAAACTCTTAATACTAATCACAATGGATATATATTGTTTCTAATGTCAGAGGCAATAGAACTTGTAAGAGCACTTGACTGCAGAGGGAGTGGAACGTTCATGTCTAGCCGATGACATTATATGTCATCAGCTAGACATGGCTGTTCAACTTGGCCTTCCCTCCAGCCAATTAAGTCTTTCTTATTTTTCTCCCCTTTTATGCCATGCCATCCTGGTAATCTTCTTCAAATTAAGTGTTCAATTGTAATTGTAATTTTATAATTTTATATATTTTATATTTTATATTGTTCTCTTTTATCTATGTAACCTGCTCCGAGTAAACCTGCTCCGAGTAGACATGGTCTCGAGGGGTGAATTAAAAATCCAATCAATCAATCAATCAATCAATCAATCAATCAATCAATCAATCAATCAATATGCCCCGCCATTCTATGTAGACTTGGGCAAGCTGCATGATCCCTCATTGCCACCAGAAGAAGGAACTGGTAGACCACTTCTTAATACTTTACATCTACATTTGACAGCACATTATTATTATCAGAGGCAGCAAACCTCTGTATTTCAGTTGCTGAAGAAACTGAAACAAAGTGTGCAGTTGCGCTCATGTTCTTCTGGTAGGGTTTCCATACTTTGGAGAACAGGATACTGGAGCAGAGGCCTTCACTGATGAAATATGGCTTTTCCATATTATATAAATTCTAGGTCCCTTAATACACCTTGAAGGCTCATGCTGCCATTGAGATTTCTCACTCACCCACGCTACCTGTGCCTGTTGTGGAAGCCCAATACAGGTTTGCATTTCTTTACTGATTGACTCAGTTATGCAAAACAAAGCCTGTGTTAGTAACACCATAGTTGAATTCAGCAGATCTTAGTTCTGAGTAGACATGTGTACAGTACAATTTCACTGGAAGCCATTTACCTTAATAGAAAATATTTTCTTAAAGCTATATGTTGATTCTGGAAAATATTTAAGATATATTCTCTAGTATGGCAACATATTGCATACAATTATTTTTCTACCATTTTACATTCAAAGAAACTTTTGGGCCACTTGGAATGCCATTATATTGAGTAGAATTTCTGACAGGCCACAGTCAGTAAGGATGGGATCTCACCATTCTTCTACCCTGGTACTAAGTACAGGAGCTCCCCAGGACTGTGTGCTAAGTCCCCTCCTCTATTCCCTGTACACACATGATTGCACCCCATTGTATAACACCAACACAATTCTTAAATTTGCGGACGATACGACAGTGGTGGGGCTCATAAACAAGAACAATGAGTCTACTTATAGAAAGGAAGTGTAAGGGTTGATACTCTGATGTAAAGAAAATAATCTTACACTTAACATAAAAAACTAAAGAACTCATACAGTGGTGCCTCACAAGACGAGCACTTCGTTTTACGATGAAATCGCATAACGATGAAGTTTTTGCAGTCGCTAACTGATTATCGCAAAACGACGATTTTTGCACAGCTGATCAGCCGTTTCAAAATGGCAACCGGGTAAAAAAAAATGGCCGCCCACTGTTTTCTGGGATGGATTCTTCGCTGCATGGGCAGTGAAAATGGCTCCGCTATGGAGGATCTTCGCTGGACGGTGAGTTTCAAGCCCATAGGAACGCATTAATCGGGTTTTAATGCGTTTCTATGGGCTTTTAAAAATCGCTTTACGATGTTTTCGTTCTACAGCGATTTCGCTGGAACGAATTAACATTGTAATGTGAGGCACCACTGTAATTGATTTTAGGAGGAAGAGAAATGTACATTTACCACTGTACATAAATGGCGAGGAAGTGGAGAGAGTTGGTAGTTTTAAATTTCTGGGCACTTACATCTCAGAGGACCTCTCATGGGCTATAAATGCCAACATACTAGTGAAGAAGGCACAGAAGAGGCTGTATTTCCTGAGAATGCTTGGGAAGTTAAATTTATCTCAGCATTTACTTCTGTTATACAATCGTAGCACCATTGAGAGTGTCCTAACCTATGGCATTCTGGCATGGTTTGGGAGTAGCTCTGTAGCGGACAAAAAAGCTCTACAGAGAACCATTAAAATTGCCCAGAATATCATTGGGCTTCAGCTACCAGCCCTGGATGACATCGTCAAATCCAACTGTCTGAGGAAGTCACACAACATCCTGAGAGACTCTTCCCATACTGCTTACAACTTTTTTGAACTGTTGCTGTCTGGCAGAAGATATAGAATAATTAAGACTCGGACCACACGTTTTTTGAACAGTTTTTATCCCAGAGCTATAATTGCACTTAATAATGAGCTTAAAGACCACCAGTAGTGAATAGTTAGTTGAACAGTGTTACTTAGCCTCAGGGTGCAGATGTTTGTATTCTTAGTGGGGGATTTTTAGTGGGTGGGGAGTGT
Source organism: Pogona vitticeps (assembly GCF_051106095.1). NCBI lineage: Eukaryota > Metazoa > Chordata > Lepidosauria > Squamata > Agamidae > Pogona > Pogona vitticeps. The sequence goes on from NC_135787.1 coordinate 120,706,020, forward strand.
TTGGGGAGTTTTTATGTGTGTGCATGTGAGTCTGGTCTCTGGGTACCTGTGTGACTTTCGTTGTAAGGGTATACCATGTATATACTTACAATGACAATGACAATGACAATAAATAATAATAATAATAATAATAATAATAATAATAATAATAATAATAATAATAATAATAATAATAATAATAATAATAATAATAATAACTATTATTATTACTATTATTATTACTATTATTATTATTTATTACTGCTGTAGCTATATAAAATATATTGCGAACTTCTTGATGGCATAGGGCAAATCTGAATGAGTGATTTTCATTTGCTCTGCTGTTTTGAGCAGGTTGTAATTGAAATGTGTTGAACATAAATAAAGTTATTCCTATCCATCTGGAGATTTCCTCCCTGCTTTTCTGAAGTTGATACTTAACACCTGTTTTTGTTTCACCTTTGTTGCAGAACTTGAAAAGTTACTTTGAAGAAGAATGAGTGTAGTGGTGTGCTGAAGCTGTCCATAAATGAGCTTCCTAGAGCATCATCCTACCATGACTCACTTATGGATGAATTCAGCATGTTATTATATTCATTCTTCTTTGAAGTTGCTTTTCATACTTTGCCCTGCAGCCCATATTCATCAGTTCATGCCTACTAGATGTGTGTGGAAAATCACACAACAGTACTCCATGCAACAAGAATTAATAAGTTTTCTGTTGGGAATAGTACATCTTCCCCCAGTTTAAAATACTAGATATTGGGATTGAAAAATCCAGTATCTCCTTAGCAGAAGCTCAGCTTCAAGACTCCAGAAGAAAAATGAATTTATTGCACAATGACTAGTGCAAAAAGGCCTTCTCCTTAGCAGAAACTATTTAACTTGCTTCTTAGTTTTTTACTCTGCAGAAAACAAGAATTACAAACTTACATCAAAAATAAAAGTGAAAATTCTTATGATTGGAGACCATATTCTATGCTTTCCTTGTTTTATCATGACCATATAACTTCCTAGCCCTTCCCTCCCTCTTTTTTGGGATGGAAAACCATACGTACTTTTGATGTAAGTTTATGATACTTGTTTTTTGCAGAGTAAAAAACTAAGAGACCCGATTTCCTCCTCCAAAGTCTACTTGATGTTGTGGGAAAGTGGTCCCTGGTTAAATTGTTCATTAGAACGTTTCCACCCAAGAGGAAAGGAAAGTGAAGTACTGTACTCTCCATCAGTGCCTGTAAGCGCCAATGGAGTGCTGTGTCATTCATGTATCATTCTCCTTCTTGCTTTGGAGGCAGGGTGGCGTCTCCATGTTTATCTCTAATCACTGACTAGACATAATAATAGAGTGAGTTTACCTCACTCCACCCCATAGCTGGTGAGGGTGGATGAATCACACAAGCTCGATTTTGGCGCACTAGAGACTGCAAACTTCCATGTAATCACTGTAGAGCCTATGGTTGGAGTAACTTCTTTTGAGAGAGGCCAATGATTTGTCTTGTGGAAAATTGATCTGTAACTTTTAGAAGTGCAACTTCATCTTTGTGGTTGCTGTGGACTCACATTGATAGGTTTTCTTGTGACTGCATAGAACATTCTTGAATCTTCTAAAACTGAACCTTAGTGTTTTGGTGGATGCTGACCTTGGCACTGTGTATGACAGCTCATTTCACTTCAATTTTTCCTCATTCCTTTTCATCTACTGTTGAACAAGCAGTATTTTGGAACCTCTCCTTATTTTTTCTTTTTTTTCAGTTGGTGAGTGTTTGCCTCTAAAGTTTGTCTGTTTATAATTTGCTAGTAGAATTCAGAGCTGTAGCTTATAATTTTAGGCCCTGTGGCTCTAAAACCCCTTTGCCCAACAGACGCTTCCACTGCCACCTCTGTTGAGGTCAATCTCATAATATTTGTTCTTGCAAAATTTGCTCGGTTTTCATGCTGCAGGGCAGGGAAAATCAAGATGCTAGACTACAGGCCTTATTTTGGGAAAGGCAATTTTTTCTTCAATTTCAAAATAATTTACTTTTGTGCCTTCAACTACTGGATCTTTACTATTCACAATACTTCATTCTGTGTCTGCCTCTGTATCCATGTTGGTTTCAGACTCATCAGTGGTGTCTATTCTTGCTGTGAGAACAAGCCCAGTAGCAAAATTTATACTTTTGTTAAAATGGAGGGATAAGCATTTCTGTTGATGTGCTTTAAAGATGAGCCAATGGGAAAAGAGGACCACAGACAAAAAGATGATCCTTCTGACTTAACATCCTCACAGCCCCTTGCACAACAGCAGAGCTCTCCAAATGTACAACTTCACCACTATGACTCAAATGTTAAAACCACTCATAGTAGTAACAACAGATGCATTTACCAGTAGATGCGGAGTACATTGTCTTCATTATCAGATACATGACTGTGGTCTAGCCTAGAGGCCACTCTACACATAAATGAGTAAGAGTTACTGGCTGTTATCAATGCTTTCCAAGCTTTTAAATATCTGTTGCTATATCAGACTGTCCAGATCACAACATACAACAGTACAACAATTTATAAAGTTATATTTTTAAAAAAGAATCACAAAATCCTGTTAATGACCTCAATAGTGCGGTTATTGAACTTGTGCTGCTGCTGAAAAATCTGGCAAATTGTGGTTTGTCTCCCAGGCAAAGAAAATACTCAGGATGATTTCTTCAGCTGGAAGTTGATCCTGCTCATGAACGGAAGTTTCATTCCCTGGCAGTCTGTCAATTTTTCCTGAGACGGAGCATGCCACAGCTAGATCTGTTTACTAGCTCCCATAATACTCAATGTTGTGTACTCATCCTGGGGAGAATCTAAGCACGCATCTCTGGATGATGCCTTTCTCCATCAGTCGATGGGACAACTCATTTCTGCTTTCACTCCACTCTTTCTAATACTGAAAGCATTTGTAAAGAACAAGTGTGATAATGCCAGCATTATTGTAGTCATGCTATAGAGGCCAAATGTGACTGGTGCAGTATCTAAAACGTCTTCAATTGGACCTCCCTATAATAGGGGTTACCCCTTCATAGATTGCTGCCTCGCCGTGTTGAGTAATTCAGAGAAACTATGGGCTATGCCAGAGAGCCCCAACCCCCAGTCTCCGGGCCAGTGCCGGTCTGTGGCCTGAGCCAGACCGGGCCGCAGAGACAGACCTCTCCCCCTGTATGCACTCCCCCCATACAGCCTGTTTGTGCCTGCGCTCGCGTGCCTGCGCCCATGTGACTACACCCCCACCCCTTCGCGCATATGCATGAATGCTCCGAGCACCACACCACCCTTTGCGTATGCACACGAGCACAAGCACCCCCACACAACTGCTGCATGCACCTGCCTCGCCTTCTCCAGTCGGTCTGCAGGGCTAAAAAGGTTGGGGGCCACTGGACTATGCTATGCAGGAACACCCAAGATGGACAGGTCATAGTAGAGAGTTCTGACTAAACGTGATCCACCTGGATTAGGAACTGGCAAGCCACTCCAGTATCTTGACCAAGAAAAGTCCATGAACAGAAACAAAAGGCTAAAAGATATGCTGGAAGATGAGCCCCTCAGATCGGAAGGCATCCAGCATGCTACTGAGGAAGAGTGGAGGAAAAGTACAAGTAGCTCCAGAGCTAATGAAGTGGTTGTGCCAAGGCCGAAAGGACGCTCAGCTGTGGACGCACCTGGAAGTGAAAGGAAAGTCCAGTGCTGCCAAAAAACAAAACAAAACTGCATAGGAACCTGGAATGTAAGATCTATGAACCTTGGGAAGCTGGATGTGGTCAAACAGGAGATGGCAAGAATAAACATTGACATCCTGGGCGTCAGTGAACTAAAATGGACAGGAATTGGCGAATTCAATTCAGACAATCACCGTATCTACTATTGCGGGCAAGAATGCCATAGAAGAAATGGAGTAGCCCTCATATTCAACAAAAGAGTGGGAAAAGCTGTCCTGGAATACAATCTCAAAAATAATAGAATGATTTCAATACAAATCCAAGGCAGATCTTTCAACATCACAGTATTCCAAGTTTATGCACCAACCACCGATGCTGAAGAGGCTGAAATTGACCATTTCTATGAAGTCTTACAACACCTTCTAGAAATGATACCAAAGGAAGATGTTCTTCTCATTATAGGGGACTGGAATCCTAAAGTAAGGAGTCAAGAGATAAAAGGAACAACAGGTAAGTTTGGCCTTGGAGTTCAAAACGAAGCAGGGCAAAGGCTAATAGAGTTTTGTCAAGAGAACAAGCTAGTCATCACAAACACTCTTTTCCAACAACACAAGAGGCGGCCCTACACATGAACATCACCAGGTGGGCAATACCAACATCAGATTAATTATATTCTCTGCAGCCAAAGATGGAGAAGCTCTGCACCAATGATGCAAACCTGCGGTACGCGCGCCACAGTTGGCATGCGCAGCCCTTTCTGCCGGCATGTGAGCCATAGGTCAACAGATCACTCCTCCCCCCACCCTGCACAGCCAAACCTGAGAAGGTGTAAGTGTGTGTAAGGGGGGGGGAGTAAGGAGACCCTGCCTTCCCTTCAATCCTCTGAGCACCAGTGGATGGAAACAAAAGAATGCGAGAAAATAACTTGGCTTCCATCTCCCCCCGCCTCCCTCTAATGACGTAAGACACCCCCTCTCTCCCTTAAAGGGGCAGAGTCCCAGATGGGACTGGAGAGGAAAAGGGGGGCACGCTGGAGGCAGGCAGAAGGTGCAGAATAACGCCCCTGCAAGGACTTCATCTAGTGCGTGTGTACAAGACTCTGGTGCTGGCAGCAGATCCGGAGTGGGTCTTGAGGCACCTATGTGCTGGGATTCCCCATTCTGCCACCACAAACAAACCTATCCATTCTGAAGGAAATCAACCCTGTGCGCTCACTGAAAGGACAGATCCTGAAGCTCAGGCTCCAATACTTTGGCCATCTCATGAGAAGAGAAGACTTCTTGGAAAAGACCCTGATGTTGGGAAAGTGTGAAGGCAAGAGGATTAGGGGATGACAAAGGATGAGATGGTTGGACATAGTGTGCCAGTGAACAGTGTGTGCTTCTGTATTTCATTTTCCATAAGGCTAGAGTTGTGCATTGCTTGGACATTTCATTTTTACTTACGGTTGTTTCAGACTTTTCACGTTATGCAGGACTTGCTTCTACTCACTTTTTAGCTCAACCTCCAGACACTCATAGATTGTGCCTTGCATATTTTAGATGTCTGGCTTTTATGTTTCCAGGAAAAGTCATAGAGGTATACTGTGACTGTTCATATGTTATGGCGACTGCCATAAAAAGACTACAAATTTCAATTCAACATTCTTTTCAACTGGCTTGTGGTTGCAAAACTGTGCTATGAAAGGGAATTTCTGCCATTACTGCAAACTCTCTGTGGCTCTTCTGTTCAGTCTGTAGATGCCTTTCCAGCCTTTCTTAGGCTGAGCCGCTATCAAATATTTGCTGGACTGCTATGTGATCTCAGTTTTCTGCATTCATTAGACACTTCAGGATCAATGTGAGATCTGAACAGAATGTACATTTTTGCTGCTCTTTATTGTCTTCAGTGTAACAGTGACGCTCATCTGTTGACGTGAGATGAAAGATCTATTTCCCCATTATCGTGGATTCACAGAGACCATGAGGAAGAACAGTGGCTCTTTGAGCAGTAGTCTGTGAACCCACTTGACCCATCCTCTTCCCCTCTTTCATGTCCTAGTAGCATATTATCATCAGACTTGGAATTGAAGGAAATAGACTGTCATGTGCCATAGAGAGGGAAAGTCCAGCCAAAACTTAACTTTGGAATGCTCTGCACAAGTGCAGGAAAATCTCTCAGTGTTAGTTCATATAAGACTACTCAAAGAAACATAAATATAGGTAAGCAGCCTGTTTTTCTCTACAACAGTATTGGAGGTATTAGAAGAAAATGTTCAGGAAACTAATTGGCTTGAACACCATTTTTTACTAAATATCAAACTGCTTTTAAAATTGAGGGGGATTTCAAAAAATTTTGATACAGCTTTTAAAGAGCCCTCCCCCCCAGCATATTTGAAAAACTTCAGATCTTGTTCAGAAGGAAACCAGCTTTTACCTTACTGCAAATGCACTAGTTTTACAACTATATCCAAGTTTGAGTTAAGCATAGTCCTAATAATCTTTAAACATTTTAATGAAATATTCAAGAAACCGCATTATCACTGGCTGATGATCATGTATGATGTTGCTGATTTATATTTTAATATCCATAGTTCTTTGTTTTCTGACATCATTGTTTTATAATTTCTTTATTTTTTTCCAGATCTTTGAAAGAATTTTGTTTATTTGGGCAATACGTCACCCAGCCAGTGGATATGTTCAGGGCATTAATGATCTTGTTACTCCTTTTTTTGTTGTCTTCACTTGTGAGTATACAGGTAAGAAAACATACCCTAATGTGCTCATTACACTAATCGGATACTTTAAGAACATCAGTGTGTAATGTTTCCTCAAGAGTTAGGATATTAGAGCTATTATAATTGTGCTTGTATGTGTGTATATACAGTAGGGTATCTCTGTTAAAGTATCAAAACAATTTAAAATTTGGTTTTAAAAAGACTGGCACTTTCTAGAATGGTATTTTATAGCCATGGTCTATCATAGACTCATTTCACCCATTTCTTTTCTTTCGTCCCTTTACATGTTGTGCTTTTAACTCTGATGTTCTTTGTTTCATCAGTAAAACAAATTAGGTTGATTCTGTTTAATACAAGAAAGATTACCCTTGAGTGGGTGAAAGACTGTCCATTTACTGACTTTATTGGAGACTCCTCTCTTGCTCTGCTTCAGTTCATAGGAAGTCCTTTTTCCCATACTGAGCAACTAATGAGAATTACTGTTGCTTGCTCCCCTAATAATCTTTTAAGTAGGAAAGGGGGCTGCTCTAGAGAGTATTTACAGTTTCTGCCTCTTACTCTTTCATTTGATAGATAATGAAAATGTTCCTAGTGAGCTCAGAACAATTGGATCTGTCCTGGTATACTTTAGAGTAGTTAATTGAAATAATTTTAAATGAGATGTGATTAGAGGATATTCCATGTTAAATAGACAATTTAATTAATATAGTAAATACATTTGTCTTAAGTACTTCACCAGTGTACATTGCAAGACCTGCGAGAAGACTGTATATTCTGAAATTTCCTACCAACAGTGCATGCCACTTGTACCATGGAGGCTTGTCCCTGAGCTACTCTCATAGTGCAGTCTGTTTCTTGTTTTTTTCTTTAGTAGAGTGATGCTTATCAGAGGACTTAATTATAACATGCAGACACTCTGTTATGTTCTATGTCTCATGACATCATTTCTGTAGACTTCAAGCTGACACCTCTGGAGATTTTGGCTGCTTGGTAGACAAAAAGTGAATCTAGCTTTCTTGGCAGGATAGACAAATGGGACCTAATTACTGAGTGCTAAATGGGAAACTAGAAGCATGCCTGGGCCTCAAGATGATGATTTAGTTTGACGGATTGGGAGATTCAAGTCAAGTAGTTAGGATTGGTTTTAAACTGTTCTAGAAGTGGAATGTGAAGCTTCTGCCATTGCTCCTCTTGACAAGAGACCATACAAGCGAAAGGTGTCCTCTCCAGCACTAGATAGAGCTTCATGAATTCTGTTGCTGAAAGGAAACCTCTTGGGCTGTATGTACAGATTGCAGGCTTGTCGCTGCTTAAAAATACAATTGCACTTGACAAGTCATTCATGTGAAGTGGCGCCAAAGCAGATTTGTCAGTTTTAGTTTAAAATGAACTAGTAGCATATTTTCCAAATGGTTGATGAAGATTGCAAGTGCATCCGTGGGTCCATTTTTGGTTCTGCTGCAAGCAACTGCTAACAACAGGGAGTTGTTTGTTATCCAGTGCCCCTGATAAAAAGTCTGTTGGGAGAGGATGTTGAAGAGAGCACTGTACCAAGTGAGCTGCAGAGTATGGAAATGCCTTGCCTTGTACTGCAACAGTCTTCTGACTAGAAGTAAAATACCACTCTTCTGTGAGTAATGGATCCAAAGAGGCAATTTTGACTCAACATTAGACAGTAAGAGTCATTTGACAGTAGAACCAACTGAATCAAGAGGTAGTGGATTCTTCATTAGAGGTTTTTAAGTGTAGGTTAGAGGGCTACCTATTTGGTTTGCTTTAGTGGTGGATTTCCTCTTCCTGCGGGGAGCTGAGCTTAGTCACTCTTGGAGCCCCTTCCAGTTCTACATTTCTATAATTTTATGATTGTATAAATATTTGATTACTGGCGAAGACAAAGACTTTAGTGCTATCTATTTACTGGCATGATTTTCAGGTAAATTACATTTACAGTGGTGCCTCGCATTACAACGTTAATTCATTCCAGTGAAATCACTGTAGAATGAAAACGTCGTAATGCGAAAATAAAAAGCCCATTGAAACGCATTGAAACCCCTTCAATGTGTTCCAATGGGCTGGAAACTCACCGTCCAGCGAAGATCCTCCATAGCAGTGGTCCCCAACCTTGGGCCTCCAGATGTTCTTGGGCTTCAACTCCCTGAAATCCTGGCCAGGAGAGGTAGTGGTGAAGGCTTCTGGGAGTTGTAGTTCAAGAACATCTGGAGGCCCAAGGATGGGGACCACTGCTCCATAGGGTGGTCATTTTTGGTGGTTGTCTTGCGAGGAATCCGTCCCAGAAACCAGCAGGGAGCCATTTTATTTACCCAGCGGCCATTTTGAAACCGCCGATCAGCTGTTGGAAAATCGTCATTTTGCGAAGAATCGGTTCCTGAAGCAGGGAACCGATCATCGTAAAGTGAAAAAAGCCTATTCAGATCATCGTTTTGTGATCTCAAAAGCGATCACAAAAACGTCGTCATAATGCGGTTTTGTCATAATGCGGGGGAATTGTAAAGCGGGACATGACTGTATTTTAACAGGGAGGAGCAGGTGTTGTCCAACACTCTATGCGGTGCATTTAGGTATAGGGAGTCTGGTACATTTTCCTATTT